>NC_134896.1:18484862-18487362 GCF_041734735.1 Babylonia areolata | reverse complement strand
AATCACGTCTCGGCCGCAGATATTTTCTCCCCCTCCACTAGACCTTGAGTGGTGGTCTGGACGCTAGTCATTCGTTTGAGACGATAAACCGGTCCCGTGAGTAGCATACACTTAGCGCACGTAAAAGAACCCACGGCAACAAAAGGGTTGTTCCTGGCAAAATTCTGTAGAAAAATCCACTTCGATAGGAAAAACAAATAAAACTGCACGCAGGAAAATTTTTTTAAAAAATGGGTGGCGCTGTAGTGTAGCGACGCCCTCTCCCTGGGGAGAGCAGCCCGAATTTCACACAGAGAAATCTGTTGTGATAAAAAGAAATACAAATACAAATAATTATAATCATGTCTGACCTACTCGATGGTCACGGACTTGAGAGCCTACCATAGGTATACGTGCATAATTGTTTCAGAGCAGAAATTGAAGTAGACAAAAAACCAAAAACAAGCAAACACACACACACAAACACACACACACACACGCACGGACGCACGCACGCACGCTCGCTCCCACGCACGCACACACACGCACACACACACACGCACACGCACACACAAAACCAAACAATCAGGTGGCAGAGCAATGAATGCGGAAACTGCCAACACAGCTACATCTAGTGCGCGTGAATGTGTGTGTGTGTGTGTGTGTGTGTGTGTGTGTGTGTGTGTGTGTGTGTGTGTGTATGTGGTGTGTGTGTGTGTGTGTGTGTGTGTGTGTGCGTGCGTGGGAGCGAGCGTGCGTGCGTGCGTATGTGTGTGTGTGTGTGTGTATGTGTGTGTGTGTGTGTGTGTGTGTGTGTGTGTGTGTGTGTGTGTGTGTGTGTGTGTGTGAAAACTTTCTGCCCCGAAAAGGAAACTATCTTTTTTGCCAGTGACGTAAGAATGCGAATGATAAGTATAGATGAAAATGGTGATGAAAAAAAAAAAAAAAATGCGGACGTGGCTTTTTCTGCCCCTAAAAAAAAAAAAAAGAATCAAAAACAACAACAACAAAAGTTAGCATTTTCAAACCGTGTTGTAATAACAAAACATGTGGTGTGCAGGGGCGAGGCTGGTTCGGAGGGGGTGTGGGGCGGGGGGGGTGGGGGTGGGGGTGGGGGGGGCACGGGGGCGGCGGCGGGGGGGTTGGGGGGGTGTGAGTGGGGGAGGCAGCCGAAGGGTGAGAAAAACACGTGGGTGTAAAAAATGAGGAACGATGCCAGGTACGTTTTGCTATCATTAGAATAGAATAGAATAGAATAGAATAGAATATGTCTTTATTACCAAGTGTACCGGGGTCACAAGGAATGTTGGGGGGTGGGGGGTGGATAGTACATAACAAGGTACGAACATAAATCGAAAATCATACACAAATACAGATACAGTAGAAAATAGGATACATACAAGTGCATATCGATATAAAAACTTATGCGTACTCACACATGCACGCACACACACACACACACACACACACACACACACACACACACACACACACACACACACACACACACACACACACACACACACACACACACTCCCTCTCTCACTTTCACACACACACACACACACACACACACACACACGTTTGAACAGAAGCCGCGTATTACATGTGAATGGGGCTGATGTCAATATAGACATAATTATGGGTGAGTCCGGCACCTGCAGAACTGGTTGCCAATCGGGGTCACTTAGTGGGATTCATCAGCTTCAACGTGTAATATTTTTGTTGTTGAAAATAATTGTTCAGATTCTTTGCATGTTATCACGACTTGCCAAACCAGTAAAGAAATGACTGCAACAAATGGTGTGTGAACCTGGTTTTTTTTTTTGTGTGTGTGTGTGTGTGTGTGTGTGTGTGTGTGTGTGTGTGTGTGTGTGTGTGTGTGTGTGTGTGTGTGTGTGTGTGTGTGTGTGTCTTAATGGACATGATTATATATTGTAAAATGTCTCGAAAACATCAGTCGGAGTCTTTTTGTGAGATTGCAATGCATCTGAAATGAATAAATAATAATGGATACTTATATAGCACACTATGCAGAAATCTGCTCTAGGTGCTTTAAAAAAAACGCTTTTGTTAACATTAAACATTATATCTATGTTACATACACACACCAAAATGTGACTACACACACACACACACACACACACACACACACACACACACGCACGCACGCACGCACACACACACACACACACACACACACACACTGCATACATACATTTTAACATACATGTATATCTAACAGCTACCCTAACACATACGCACACATAGGCAAGGCACAAACTTACATAAACACACGCACACACAATACACATTCATATACATGCATGTAGTTATGTACACATACATATGTATACATTACATAGTCAAGCACAGCTAACGAAAAGGTAGTGGACCTGCCACATTTGAACGTATTGCTGAGGGAAAAGGTGAGTTTTGAGACGAGATTTAAAAGATGCGAGAGAAATCGAGCGAAACAGATATGAAATGGTTATTAGAAACCAAAATAACACAAATCCTA
>NC_134896.1:18464862-18467362 GCF_041734735.1 Babylonia areolata | reverse complement strand
CACACACACACACACACACACACACACACAAAAAAAAAACAAAAAAACAACAACTTTATTTTGAGGCGATTAAAAGAAAACAATTTTTATTTGTCGGAAGTGATGGACCGGACACGTTATCTGAACAAGACAGGTGCAGCTCCAACATTCCTTGGGACGGGGGAAAGAGATGGGGGATAAGAGAGGTGAAGGATGAAACATTCAGAGAGAGACAGACAGATGGTCAGACAGACAGACAGAGAAATGAAGCAGGAACACACACAGACACACAGACACACATACACACACACACATAGACATGGACACATACACACACACACACACACACACACAGAGACATGGACACACACACACACACACACACACACACACACACACACACACACACACACACACACACACACACACACAGACATAGACATGGACACACACACACACACACACACACACACACACACATAGACATGGACACACACACACACACACACACACACACACACACACACACACACACTGCGCACACACACAGACATGGACACACACACACACACACACACACACACACACACACACACACACACACACACACACACACACACACACACACTGCGCACACACGCAGGCATACATACATACACTATACATATATACAAACATACATACATAGTTATATTTACAGACGTACTTACATGCATAGTACATTCACACGTACATTTTCATACATACATACATACATACATAGTTTAGCTTGACTATCAGCCTAAAGAAGACTAACATCATGGGTGAGGACGTGAGCACCACCCCAGGCATCTCCAATGGTGACTTCACACTCGAGGTCGTCGAGGACTTCACATACCTCGGCTCCACCATCTCCAGTAGCCTCTCCTTGGACGCCGAGCTCAACAAGCAGATTGGCAAGGCAGCTACAGCCATGGGCCGCCTGGCAAAGAGGGTTTGGGACAATCCCTTGCTGACCATCAACACCAAGATGCAGGTGTACCAAGCCTGTGTGCTCAGCAGTCTGCTCTGTGGCAGCGAGACATGGACTCCCTACTCTCGCCAAGAACGCAGACTCAACACATTTCACCTGCGCAACCGCAGGAGAATTCTGCGCATCACGTGGCAAGACCGTGTACCAAACAAGAAAGTCCTTGACCAGGCAGGCATCTCCAGCATGTTTGCACTCCTTACCCGGCGCCGTCTGCGGTGGCTCGGCCACATCAGGCGAATGGATGACGGGCGAATCCCCAAGGACATCCTTTATGGCGAGCTTGCCACCGGTTCCAGACCTGCAGGAAGACCTGTCCTACGCTACAGGGACGTCTGCAAACGAGACACGAGGGCAGGCGACATCGACCCAGCAGGTTGGGAGGCGGAGGCGGTGGCTGAAGACCGCAACAGCTGGAGAAGGACCGTGAAGGCATGTGTCCAGAGGAGCAAGGAGAAGAGAGAACAGCACTGGAAACAGGGGAGAGAGCGCAGACGGCAGAGGGCAGAATCCGTACCCTCTGTACCAGGCACGATTTTCAACTGCGATAACTAAACTGCAACAGAGCCTGCCGATCTAGAATCGGTCTGTACAGCCACAGCAGGCGCTGCAACTCAACAACTTGACTGAACCAGGCGCAGAGTTCCATTGTCTCCCGAGACAGACGGACACTAGGAACAATACATACATACATACATACATACATACATGCGCCCACCTTTTCATCCATCCCATCCGTTTATAAATAAAATAAATATCTAACAGTACATGCATGCATATAGGTATAGTCCCAGTGCAACAAATCATTTGGCATTCTGCTTCCCACGCCCAGCTGCAATTGGCTGCAGCCGTGCAGTGGTGGAAACGCTGCATGCCTAATTAAACTGCTCTCATCTTGAGAGTGATAGGTTGTTTAAAAAAAAAATAAAAACAAAAATCGCTGCTGAAGCCATTGTAGGAACTGAGGAAGGGGGGGCGGAGGCAGGGGGAGGGGTGGGTAGGGTCGTGGAAGGGAGGGTAGAGGGGGAGGGTCTCCTGTAGCAGAATGGGGAGGGTGTGGTGGGTGGGTGGTCGTGTGGAAAAGATAGTGGTGGATGGGGAGGTCAGTAAAGGGGGTGGGGTGGGGGTGGGGGGGTGGAAGAGGGGTGGTGGTGTTTGCAGGTGCAGTTGTGTGAAGGAGAGTAACTACTAGTGCAGCCAGCTTTGTCAGCTAAAAGCAGTGAGTTAACTGTGTGAAACTTTTGGGTGATTTGTCTTTTGGGAACTCCTCTTCGTTGATTTGTATAACACGTGCTTGTTGGTGTTCGTGATCGTGTTCGTGTGTCAGTGAGGGAAGGCGTTGAACTTCTAATTGCATGTGGTGGTTGGTAAGCATGTAGAGGAAGAGCTGGAGGAAGAGGAGGAGGAGGAGGAGGAGGAGGAGGAGAGAGAGAGAGAGAGAGAGAGAGGGAGATAGAAAGGAAGATAGAGAGGGAGAGAGGGAGAGAAAGGGAGAGATAGAGGGAGGGAGAG
>NC_134896.1:18452362-18457362 GCF_041734735.1 Babylonia areolata | reverse complement strand
TGAAGGAAACCCCCCCCCCCCCCCACCCCGCGCCCCCCCACCCCCGCGCCCCCCCACCACCACCCCCAAAAAGAACAGGTGTTCACAAAATAAAGCCTGTATCCCGTGGTGGCATACATCAGCTGGGAGGAGACAAGAGTGTCGACACTTTCAGTATAAATCAACTGCCCATGAAACAGGAAGAAGACGTCTGTAAAACTCAGGCTGTCTGCTGTTGCCTGCCTGCTTGCTTGACGTCTGTACACGCTCTTTGCCACTGATGGGGAAAAGATGGAATGTCCTGACGTTGCGGTAATGGTAAGGTTATATAGTCAGTCGTGTCCGACTATGACCATCAGAACAGCAGAGGAGGCAACTGCTGTTCCGACTATTTTGGGCAAGAATTTGATTATAGTGGAGAGTGTCTTGCCCAAGTTACATCCCCACTCTCTCGGCCAAGAGGGTTTTAGGACAGTCGGCGTTGGGATGATTCCCAAAGGCCAACCAGCCCACAAGGCTGCAGCACTAAGAGCCAGTGCAGTTTTTGCCTCCTAGTTTGAGAATCATAGTCGTTCACAAAAGACCAAGCTGTAAATGATTTCCCATTGACAGGTGGAAACTTTCGAGAGTGAGCTCGGAGAAGAATAAACTGGTACGACCTTCACCTAATTATATCTGGGATCACGAAGACATCACCAGCGACAACAACAACAACAGTTACAGTTATGTTACGTGGCATTGAATTAATTGATAGGTTGAAACTTTTGGATGCCTCGGGTATTTAGTGAAACATTTCACGAATAGTGCATTGACTATGTTTTCGTCAGTGGACACTTCTGATATCTGGTTCTTCTTCTTCTGCGTTCACTCGTATGCACACGAGTGGGCTTTTACGTGTATGACCGTTTTTACCCCGCCATGCAGGCAGCCATACTCCGTTTTCGGGGGTGTGCATGCTGGGTATGTTCTTGTTTCCATAACCCACCGAACGCTGACATGGATTACAGGATCTTTAACGTGCGTATTTGATCTTCTGCTTGCATATACACACGAAGGGGGTTCAGGCACTTAGCAGGTCTGCACATATGTTGACCTGGGAGATCGTAAAAATCTCCACCCTTTACCCACCAGGCGCCGTCACCGTGATTCGAACCCGGGACCCTCAGATTGACAGTCCAACGCTTTAAACACTCGGCTATTGCGCCCGTCAATATCTGGTTCATTGTTTTTTGTTGTTTTTTCTTTGTCAGTGGATACTTCTGTTGTCTGGTTCATAGTCTTTTTCTTTTTGTAAGTTGACACTTAATTCTAATATCTGGTTCATTGTTCTTTTTCTTTGTCAGTGTACACTAAATTCTAATAATTATCTGGTTCATTGTCCTTTTTCTTTGTCAGTGTACACTAAATTCTAATATCTGATTCATTGTCGTTTTCTTTGTCAGTGGACACTAAATTCTAATATCTGGTTCATTGTCGTTTTCTTTGTCAGTGTACACTAAATTCTAATATCTGGTTGATTGTCCTTTTCTTTGTCAGTGTACACTAAATTCTAATAATTATCTGGTTCGTTTTCTTTTTCTTTGTCAGTGTAAACTAAATTCTAATATCTGGTTCATTGTCGTTTTCTTTGTCAGTGTACACTAAATTCTAATATCTGGTTCATTGTCGTTTTCTTTGTCAGTGTACACTAAATTCTAATACCTGATTCATTGTCCTTTTCTTTGTCAGTGTACACTAAATTCTAATATCTGGTTCATTGTCGTTTTCTTTGTCAGTGGACACTAAATTCCGATATCTGGTTCGTTTTCTTTTTCTTTGTCAGTGTAAACTAAATTCTAATATCTGGTTCATTGTCGTTTTCTTTGTCAGTGTACACTAAATTCCGATATCTGGTTCATTTTCTTTTTCTTTGTCAGTGGAGTCTTCCGATGCCTGGTTCCTTGCCTAATTCTCTGTCAGTAGGAACTTCTTAGGCCTAGGTACTTCTTGGCAAGGCTGAACTCCCATAACTCCCATAAACAGACACCTGCAGTGCTGGTCAGAAATTTTAAGCAGCACTCCCAATGACGTATCCGTGAAGTCAATGGATGACTATCGACTGTGTGGTCGAATAACCCCACCAGTAATGGCAGAAAACCCCCACATCTCATGGCCGAATAACCCCACCACTAATGGCCGAAACAAACCCACATCTGATGACCGAATAACCCCACCACTAATGGCCGAAACACACCCACATCTGATGGCCGAATAACCCCACCACTAATGGCCGAAAAACCCCACATCTGATGGCCGAATAACCCCACCACTAATGGCCGAAAAACCCCACATCTGATGGCCGAATAACCCCACCACTAATGGCCGAAAAAACCCACATCTGATGGCCGAATAACCCCACCACTAATGGCCGAAAAAACCCACATCTGATGGCCGAATAACCCCACCAGTAATAGCCAAAAGCCCCACATCTGATGGCCGAATAATCCCACCACTAATGGCCGAAAACCCCACATCTGATGGCCGAATAACCCCACCACTAATGGCCGAAAAAAACCCACATCTGATGGCCGAATAACGCTACCACTAATGGCCGAAAAACCCCACATCTGATGGCCGAATAACGCCACCACTAATGGCCGAAAACCCCCACATCTGATGGCCGAATAACCCCACCACTAATGGCCGAAAACCCCCACATCTGATGGCCGAATAACCCCACCACTAATGGCCGAAAAAACCCACATCTGATGGCCGAATAACCCCACCACTAATGGCCGAAAAATACCACATCTGACGGCCGAATAATCCCACCAGTAATAGCCAAAAGCCCCACATCTGATGGCGGAATAATCCCACCACAAATGGCCGAAAACCCCCACTTCTGATGGCCGAATAACCCCACCACTAATGGCCGAAAACCCCCACATCTGATGGCCGAATAACCCCACCACTAATGGCCGAAAATAACCACATCTGATGGCCGAATAACCCCACCTCTAATGGCCGAAAACCCCCACATCTGATGGCCGAATACCCCACCTCTAATGGCCGAAAAAACCCCACATCTGATGGCCGAATAACCCCACCACTAATGGCCGAAAAACCCCACATCTGATGGCCGAATAACCCCAACACTAATGGCCGAAAACCCCACATCTGATGGCCGAATAACCCCACCACTAATGGCCGAAACAAACCCACTTCTGATGGCCGAATAACCCTACCACTAATAGCCGAAAGCCCCACATCGGTTAGCCGAATAACCCCACCAATAATGGCCGAAAAACCCCACATCTGATACCGAATAGCCCCACCATAATGGCCGAAACAAACCCACATCTGATGGCCGAATAACCCCACCACTAATGGCCGAAAAAACCCACATCTGATGGCCGAATAACCCCACCACTAATGGCCGAAACAAACCCACATCTGATGGCCGAATAACCCCACCACTAATGGCCGAAAAAACCCACATCTGATGGCCGAATAACCCCACCACTAATGGCCGAAAACCCCCACATCTGATGGCCGAATAACCCCACCACTAATGGCCGAAACAAACCCACATCTGATGGCCGAATAACCCCACCACTAATGGCCGAAAAACCCCACTTCTGATGGCCGAATAACCCCACCACTAATGGCCGAAACAAACCCACTTCTGATGGCCGAATAACCCCACCACTAATGGCCGAAACAAACCCACTTCTGATGGCCGAATAACCCCACCACAAATGGCCGAAACAAACCCACTTCTGATGGCCGAATAACCCCACCACAAATGGCCGAAACAAACCCACTTCTGATGGCCGAATAACCCCACCACAAATGGCCGAAACAAACCCACTTCTGATGGCCGAAAACCCCACCACAAATGGCCGAAACAAACCCACTTCTGATGGCCGAATAACCCCACCACAAATGGCCGAAACAAACCCACTTCTGATGGCCGAAAAAAAACAACCCCACCTCTGATGGACACCTTTATTTATTTATTTTTTTACTCATTTATAAATATTATCATTATTGTTATTCATAATTATTATTATCCATTTCTTCTCTCTCTCTCTCTCTCTCTCTCTCTCTCTCTCTCTTCTTATATATATATATATATATATATATATATATATATATATATATATATATATGTGTGTGTGTGTGTGTGTGTGTGTGTGTGTGTGTGTGTGTGTGTGTGTGTGTTGTTTTACTTGATGCGTTTATCTGTTTGTTTATTTATTCTTATTTTCTTTTTTCTTTTTTTTTTCTTTTTTTTGGGGGGAGTGGCGGGGGCGGGGGGGTACGCATCTGCTGGGTAGGCATCTGCTTAGCTGATCTGGTGTAGCGTATAAGGACTTGTCCGAACGCAGTGACGCTACCTTGAGCAACTGAAGTGAACTGAAGTGTGTAACGTTATGATCAGGGAGGAGTTGTGTGGAGGGACTGTGTGCCTGCTTTCCTCTGTTTCACATTTTATTGTTGTTTGTTGTTGCTTGTCGTTTGTTTGTTTGGTTGGTTGTTGTTGCTTGTTTGTTTGTCTGTTTGTTGTTGCTTGTTGTTTGTTTGGTTGTTTGTTGTTGCTTGATGTTTGTTTGGCTGTTTGTTGTTGCTTGTTGTTTGTTTGGCTGTTTGTTGTTGCTTGTTTGTTTGTCTGTTTGTTGTTGCTTGTTGTTTGTTTGGCTGTTTGTTGTTGCTTGTTGTTTGTTTGGTTGTTTGTTGTTGCTTGTTGTTTGTTTGGTTGTTTGTTGTTGCTTGATGTTTGTTTGGCTGTTTGTTGTTGCTTGTTTGTTTGTCTGTTTGTTGTTGCTTGTTGTTTGTTTGGTTGTTTGTTGTTGCTTGTTGTTTGTTTGGCTGTTTGTTGTTGCTTGTCGTTTGTTTGGTTGGTTGGTTGTTGTTGCTTGTTGTTTGTTTGGTTGTTTGTTGTTGCTTGATGTTTGTTTGGCTGTTTGTTGTTGCTTGTTGTTTGTTTGGTTGTTTGTTGTTGCTTGATGTTTGTTGGCTGTTTGTTGTTGCTTGTTGTT
>NC_134896.1:18437362-18439862 GCF_041734735.1 Babylonia areolata | reverse complement strand
TCGTAAAGAAAATAAACCTTCATTTGAACTTTTAAAAGTGAAGACATTCATTCTATGATTTTTACCCCCGGCGAGTGAATCCATGCTTGTCCACATAGACCCCTGGGTACGGGTTGAGCTGGCTTGCCAGATTAATTTTTGAGACCGGGGTAAAAAACCAGCAGGGGTTTGTGCAGGTTGTTACACCGTCAAAGCTGGGAAAGGAATTGGAGTCATGCTTGGAATGTGGATCTGACATTTCGCTGTGTCTGTTAACATGTCAGGTCTGTTCGTTGGAGTTGGAGTTGGTTTGTGTGTGTGTGTGTGTGTGTGTGTGTGTGTGTGTGTGTGTGCACGCACGTGAGCGCGGTTATTTTATTTTATTTTATTTTATTTTATTTGTGTGTGTGTATGGTTATTAGTGGGTGTTTGCACGCGTGCGCACGTGTGTCTGTGTTTGTGTCTGTCTGTTTCTCTGTGCATGATATATGCGTGGGAGTTTGTTTGTTGTGTTTGTTAGTTGTTGTTGGTGTTTTTATTTTTATTTTTTAAAATTTTTTGTTTGTTTTTGTTTTAGTTTTTGTTTTATAAAAGACTTCCATGTTCTTTCTTTCTTTCTTTCTTTCTTTCTTACTTTCTTTCTTTCTTTCTTTTCATTTTAACCTTCCCATCTCCACACCTTTTCCTCTTCTATTCCTTTCCCATCCTTTCTTCTTCTTCTTCTTCTTCTTCTTCTTTCTCTCGCGTTCTTTTTTTCCCCCCTGCCATCTATGTGTTTTTCATTTGCGTTATGTTTCATGTTCAGTGTATTTACTTAACTGTTTAGAATCATCTGACTTCATTCCCGGCACAATGTTTTGCACATACCTACCGCGGCAAGCTCTCAATTAAATCCCTGACGTGGCTTGTTGGGGGTGTTCATGTTCAGTTCACAGGCATCTGCTCTCCCCCACCGCACCCCCACCCCCTCCATCCCGCCCCCACCTTTTCCCCCTCGCCATCTTTATTTGTATAATCGTTGAGACTGAGAAGAAGATATATATATATATATATATATATATATATATACATATACACACACAGATATATAAGAAGAAGAATGACAAGATATGACTGATTCCTAAAGTAATAATTCCGCTGCAAGTGGAAAGAAATAGTGTGAAGCGAATTAATGATATATCCTTCATTTTCTTCTTTTTTTCTTTCTTTTTTTTCTTTTCTTATATTTTTTTTATAATTTTTTTTTTACGCTTCATCCAGTAACTGAAGAGAACGACAGAAATGTCTTGGTCACCCTTAAGGTACACAGAGATTTTATTATTTTATTCTCTTTAAAAAAAAAAAAAAAAATTCTGAACAGATTGGCCTCTTCCGTGGTACACTCTCGTGGTCATCACAACTAAAAAATCGAGTGAAGTAAGTGATACATTGGTTTTTTGTTGTTGCTGTGGTGGTGGTTGTTGTTGTTGTTATTGTTGTTGTTATGGTGGTGGTAGTGATGTCTTTTGTTGTTGTTGTTATCTTCGCAGTCATTGGTGTTATTGATGTAGTCGTTGATGGTTGGTGGTTGTAGTGGTGTTGATTTCTTTCTTTCTTTTATTATTTTCTTCTTATGCTGCGTACACCATTATAATTATGTATATTTCAGCTTCACAACTGATTTTATTTCATTTGTCCTCATTGTATTACACACACACTCTGTCTATCTGACTCTGTCTCTGTCTCTGTCTCTCTCTTACTCGATTTTGCATTGAACTTTCTAGAAATTTTCGTTTAGATTCTGTTACATGCTCACACCGAATCTTTCATATTCACACACACACACACACGAGAGAGGAGAGAGAGAGAGAGAGAGAGAGAGAGAGAGAGAGAGAGAGAGAGAGAGAGAGAGAGCAATAGGGAGAGAGAGAGAGAGACGGTCAGACAGAGAGACAGACAGACAAGCAGAGAAAGAAAGTGGATGTTGATTAATAGCGGGGGTGACAAAGCAGGCCATATATATATACTATATAGGTCTAGACGTTGCGTTGTATATAAATGAGTAATTGATATGATAAGATATTCCCGCGCCGACTGACGTATACCGTTGGGGCAAGCTTTGGTACGTGGGAATGTAGATGAAACTCCCGTCTGATAAATTGGTAACGTATGATTTACATGTTGATTTGGAAAATGATATGATTGGGACAAAAGATCAACAGATATATTGTTGTTGTTGTTGTTGTTGTTGTTGTTGGCGTCCGTCTGTCTCGAGAGACAATGGAACTCTGCGCCTGGTTCAGTCAAGTTGTTGAGTTGCAGCGCCTGCTGTGGCTGTACAGACCGATTCTGGATCGGCAGGCTCTGTTGCAGTTGTCGCAGGTAAAAGTCACGCCTGGTACAGAGGGTACGGATTCTGCCCTCTGCCGCCTGCGCTCTCTCCCCTATACCCAGTGCTGTTCTCTCTTCTCCACTCTCCTCTGGACACATGCCTTCACGGTCCTTCTCCAGCTGTTGCAGACTTCAGCCACCGCCTCCCAAG
>NC_134896.1:18429862-18432362 GCF_041734735.1 Babylonia areolata | reverse complement strand
ATATAGCTAACTACTTAACTAATATATATATATATATATATATATATATATATATATATATATATATATATATATATATATATATATATATTGTTATCATTATTTCTTTTTACACCAAATATACCCTTCAACCGATTACATGACTTTGTTTGTGACCACAATGCTAAATGCATTTCATATTTTGTATTGATTACAAGAAATATAAAACATTATTTTTTCATGTACCCCAATGAGGTTTCCTGAAATAAACACGTCTTCTCACGTCTTGTAACAGCAAATTAAATATACTATACCTTAAAAATAATCAGAACTTGATGCCAAAGAGATATAACTGATCCAACCACACTGTGTGTGGGGTGTTTTTTTTGTTTGTTTTTTAACAGAAACCTCATCAAATACGCATCGCTTTATTTCACTATCTTTTAAAAGTATTTTTTTTAACCACTTCTACGCTATTCAGAATAGCTTTTTACATGGTGATTAAAGAAATGAAGGAAGAAGAAGAAGAAAAAAAAATAATGCTCGTTATAATGATATTATTGGATCCAGATCAATTACGCCTTCATTTTTTCATCGCTATACATGCGTGTGTGTGTGTGTGTGTGTGTGTGTGTGTGTGTGTGTGTGTGTGTGTGTGCGCGTGCGTGCGTGCAGTGTGATTAGGAGTTGATGAGCTGATGCCAAATATCAAGCTCGATTTACCCGATGATTTAACAATTATGATTAATCTTTCTTTCTTTGATTGGATTCCTTGTTTTTGTTTTGCTTATGTTATGTTTTATGATGCAGTCCCATTCGAAACTAGGCGCCAGACTCTCTAATCTCTCTCTCTCTCTCTCTCTCTCTCTCTCTCTCTCTCTCTCTCTCTCTCTCTCAATGTCTCTCTCTACGCTCCTTCCTTTCTATCTCCTCTCCATCTTTCCTCTTATTTATTTATTGATCTGTCTATTTTGCTGTCTTCTTTACATGGTTTGTGAGGAATGAGAGGAGGAAAATGACGAAAGATTGTGAGATGGAGTCGTGTTTCGACAATCCATTCATCAGGTTCAGCAATGTTTTGTTGAAGTTGCCTTTCCCTCCCCCCCCACCCCACCCCCCCATATGGCTATTTGCACGTATGAGTTTAAAGTGAAATAGACGTGTGTGTGTGTGTGTGTGTGTGTGTGTGTGTGTGTGTGTGTGTGTGTGTGTGTGTGTGTGTGTGTGTGTGTGTGTGTGTGTGTGTGTGTGTGTGTGTGTTTGTCTGTGTCTGTATCTCTGTCTTTCTATCTGTATATGTTTATCCCTCTGTCTCTCTGTTTGTCTGCATGCTCATGTATCTGTCTGTCTCTGTCTTCTTTACACTGTCCATCTCCATCCCCCTCACCCCCCCCCCCCAGCCTCTCTTTCTCTCTGTCTCTCTTTCTGTCTCTCTATGTCTCTCTGTCTTTGCACCTCACTCTGCCTCTGTCTCTCTCTTTCTGTGTCTTTGTCTCTCTGTCTCTTTTTCTATATACCTCTCAACCTCACTGTCGCTGTCTGTCGCTGTTTCTGTCTTTGTTTGTCTGTCTGTCTGTCCCCTCGCCCCCCCACACTTCTCTCTCTCTCTCTCTCAAAAAAAAAACACAACAAAAACAACAAAAACAACAACAAAAAACAACAAACAAATAAAAAAACAAAACAAAAAAACAACAACACCACCAACAACAACAAACAAACAAACAAACAAAACAAAACAAAACAAAACAAAACAACCGAAAAACCTGTTTCCATTTTTGGGGCGTATAATGTGCTTCTGGTTTTCGTGTGAAAATCACCTTGGCTTTTTAAGAGGCTCGTTATGACGCATCGTGCTCTTTACACAGGGAAGCTGTGACTGATTGATTTTTGTGTGTGTGTGTGTGTGTGTCGGGTCATTCTCATTTTCAAGAATGAAAAAATGTATGATTTGTTTGTGTCTTCTAAAAATCATATTTAGTTCTACTCATCTCTCTCTCTCTCTCTGTCTCTGTCTGTCTGTCTGCCTGTCTGTCTGCCTGTCTGTCTGTCTGTCTGTCTGTCTTTCTCTCTCTCTCTCTCTCTCTCTCTCTCTCTATATATATATATATATATATATATATATGTGTGTGTGTGTGTGTGTGTGTGTGTGTGTGTGTGTGTGTGTGTGCATAACACAAACGTATCATGTCTAGAGAGAGAGAGAGACAGAGAGGGGAGAGACAGAGAGACAGAGAACACAGAACCAAATAATGCAAGATAACGTGGCAAAGACCGAGTGACATACACACGCTCAACAACCGTAAGATAAAAACAAAAACAGGGACTTTTTTTTTTTTTTTTAAGCTGAAAGCACACCAATAAACAGATAGCTAGAAGTGGAAACAGTGGCTCAGTGGCGATACGCCGCCTATAGGAAGCGAGTGGTTCGATTCCCATTAATTGTGTGGAGTGATGGCCTAGAGGTAACGCGTCCGCCTAGGAAGCGAGAGAATCTGAGCGCGCTGGTTCGAATCACGGCTCA
>NC_134896.1:18409862-18419862 GCF_041734735.1 Babylonia areolata | reverse complement strand
TTGTATTTCTTTTTATCACAACAGATTTCTCTGTGTGAAATTCGGGCTGCTCTCCCCAGGGAGAGCGCGTCGCCATACTACAGCGCCACCCATTTTTTTGTGTGTTTTCCTTTGTGCAGTTTTATTTGTTTTTCCTATTGAAAGAGTTTTTTCTTCAGAATTTTGCCAGGAACAACCCTTTTGTTGCCGTGGGTTCTTTTGCACACGGGACCTCGGTTTATCGTCTCATCCGAATGATTAGCGTCCAGACCACCACTCAAGGTCTAGTGGAGGGGGAGAAAATTTCGGGGGCTGTGCCGTCATTCGAACCAGCGCGCTCAGATTCTCTCGCTTCCTAGGCGGACGCGTTACCTCTAGGCCATCACCCCACTTAGACCTGGCGAGGTTAAACTGGGGGAAATAAAAGATCTTAGAATGTTTGAATTTGAAAGGGTTCAACACGAGAAGACTGACCTTCTTGAACGTGAAAGCATTTCAGAGAGAGAGAGAGAGGGGGGGGGGGGGGGGGGGGGGGGGGAGGGAGAAGGTCAATATTACATGGGTATTGATTGGGTATTGAAGCACGTCTTAAATCTCTCTCTCTCTCTCTCTCTCTCTCTCTCTCTCTTGTTTTTTTTTCTTCAGAATGTCTGTATAATCTTGTCCCTCCTACATAAGTTCTTAAATCTCTCTCTCTCTCTCTCTCTCTCTCTCTCTCTCTCTCTCTCTCTCTCTCTTGTTTTTTTTTTTCTTCTTCAGAATTTCTGTATAATCTTGTCCCTCCTACATAAGTTCGACGGCGAATACCTGGAGGAATATAAAAATTTAAATGCGAACAATAGAAACACCACCACCACCACCACCACCACCATCATCATCATCATCATCATCATCAGTACTATCACCATCATCATCACCATTACCACCATCACAATCATTATCATCGTCATCAACAACAGCAAACGGCAATCATCATAACAGCATTAGTTAGCAGTGGGTGACATTTACAACGTCTGCACCACCCCATATGCGCACTGACTGTTTCCGGGGGGAGATTGTCGGCGCACTAATTGTCTCTCCAGCTGTAGCCATTGACAGGCAGATGGTCGATAATTAGTGCAACGATTATCTCTACACAAAATGATGATGGGAGAGAAAGACAGCAAGTGAACCCTTCACCTTTTGCTCTTTTTAGTTGTAGAGACCGGAATAATTATTGTTGTTGGCGGGGTGGAGCCTGCTTTGGTGTCGTAGGTGGGGGTTTTTTTTGGGTTTTGTTTTGTTTGTTTGTTTCTTAAACTGTGCTATGGTTAATGGGTGTGGTTCGTCCGTCGGGATCGACGAGGACCATCTGGTCATCCTGGGGGTGGGTGGGTTGGGCTCTGTGGGTGCGCAAATGACTGGTCAGGCCAATCCGCGCCCAGAAGGTTCTGACGCAGTGTGGACAGGGGATGGTGGCGGCTGTCGGGGACTTGCTGGCACTGCTTTTCCTGGCCTGTCTGCGTTGCTCTGCAGCAGCGATTCTGCTGGCCTCACAGGATTTGGCGCCTTTGTGGACAGCTGAACGCCACTTTGGTCTGTCCATTGCATTCAGCTCCCATATGTCTGGCTGATGTTGAAGGCCTTCTCTCTTGGTTAATGGGTACTGTGTGTTCGTAACGTAATGTAGCGGCTTTTCATCCTGTGTCTGTCTCTGAGTTTATTGTTCTCCCCGCCCCCCCCCACCCCCCCATCTCTCTCTTTCTCTGTCTTGGCTCGCCCCCCTCCCTCTCTCTCCGTGCCTTTGTCCCTCTTCCCTCCCCTCTCTCTTTCTCTGTGTGCCTCTCTGTCTGTCTGTCTGTCTGTTTGACTTGTATCTGATTACATCTCTTTCTCTTTCCTGTCGAGGGCAGGATGTTAAAAAAAAAGAAAGAAAAAAAGAAAAAAAAGGCGTGTACCTTGCTTTCCTCCCCCCCTTTTTTTTTTTTACAAACACTTTCTTTTGTCTTCTCTCTGTCTTATATATCTCTAAGCCTCTCTTTCTCTTCCTCTGTCGAGGTCTAGATGTCAAAAAAAGAAGAAAAAAAAAGAAGACAAAAAAGTACCTTCCTTATCTGTTACCCTCTTGCCATTCCTCTTGTCATGCCTTATCTATGTTTGTCTGTCTGTCTGTCTGTCTGTCTGTCTGTCTGTGCCTTCTCTCGGAAGAGTTCTTGTTCCACCACATGATATACTCGACCTCATTACTTTTGTAAAGTCTTTTCAATGGGCTGGACAGTTTTTAGGGTCAGCAGCTGCTGTTCAACTTAAAGAACCCCCATTGATTTTTTTTCTTCTGTCTGTCTGTCTATCTGTCTGTCTGTCTGTCTGTCTGTTTGTTTCTCACCCCACACCGCCCTGAACCTGAAAATCTCTCCATGTCTCTCCATCTCTTTCTCTGTCTGTCAATCTCTTTCCCTACTATTCTGTCTCTCTTCCCTCTTCATGACCACTTTCTCCCCTTCCTCCCTCCCTCCCTCCCTCCCTTTCCCTCATCTGTATCTCTCCCCTCTCTCCATTCTGTCTGTCTGTCTGTCTCTCTCTCTCTCTGCCTCTGTCTGTCTCTCTCACTCTCTGCCTTTGTCTGTCTCTCCCTTTCTCCATTCCGTGTCTCTCACTCTCTGCCTTTGTCCGTCTGTCTATCCCTCTCTCGTTCTGTCTGTCTTTCACTCTCTGCCCCTGTCTGTCTCTCCCTCTCTGCCTCTGTCTGTCTCTCACTCTCTGCCTCTGTCTCTCACTCTCGATCTCTGCCTCTGTCTGTCTCACTCTCTCCATTCTGTCTGTCTCTCCCTCTCTGCCTCTGTCTGTCTCTCACTCTCTCCATTCTGTCTGTCTCTCCCTTTCTTCATTCTGTCTCTCACTCTCTGCCTCTGTCTGTCTCTCCCTCTCTGCCTCTGTCTGTCTCTCCCTCTCTGCCTCTGTCTGTCTCTCACTCTCTGCCTCTGTCTGTCTCTCACTCTCTGCCTCTGTCTGTCTCTCACTCTCGATCTCTGCCTCTGTCTCACTCTCTCCATTCTGTCTCTCACTCTCTGTCTGTCTGTCTCTCCCTCTCTCCATTCTGTCTGTCTCTCACTCTCTACCTCTGTCTTGTCTCTCCCTCTCTCCCTCTGTCTGTCTCTCACTCTCTGCCTCTGTCTCTCCCTCTCTCAATTCTGTCTGTCTCTCCCTCTCTCCCTCTGTCTCTCCATCTTTCTATTCTGTCTGTCTCTCACTCTCTCCCTCTGTCTCTCCCTCTTTCCATTCTGTCTGTCTCTCACTGCCGCTGTCTCTTCCTCTTTCCATTATGTCTGTTTCTCACTCTCTGCCTCTGTCTGTCTCTCACTCTCTGCCTCTGTCTCTCCCTCTCTCCATTCTGTCTGTCTCTCCCTCTCTCCATTCTCTCTGTCTCTCACTCTCTGCCTCTGTCTGTCTTTCACTGCCTCTGTCTTGTCTCTCACTCTCTGCCTCTGTCTCTCACTCTCTGCCTCTGTCTTGTCTCTCACTCTCTGCTTCTGTCTGTCTCTCACTCTCTGCCTCTGTCTTGTCTCTCACTGCCTCTGTCTTGTCTCTCCCTCTCTCCATTCTGTCTTGTCTCTCCCTCTCTCCATTCTGTCTTGTCTCTCCCTCTCTCCATTCTGTCCTGTCTCTCACTCTCTCCATTCTGTCCTGTCTCTCACTCTCTGCCTGCCTGTCTCTCACTGCCTCTGTCCTGTCTCTCACTCTCTGCCTCTGTCTTGTCTGTCACTCTCTCCATTCTGTCTGTCTCTCACTCTCTGCCTCTGTCTGTCTCTCACTCTCTGCCTCTGTCTTGTCTGTCATTCTCTGCATTCTGTCTTGTCTCTCCCTCTCCCCATTCTGTCTCTCGCTCTCTGCCTCTGTCTGTCTCTCCCTCTCTGCATTCTGTCTGTCTCTCCCTCTCTCCATTCTGTCTGTCTCTCCCTCTCTGCCTCTGTCTTGTCTGTCACTCTCTACCTCTGTCTGTCTCTCACTCTCTTCCTCTGTCTTGTCTCTCCCTCTCTCCATTCTGTCTTGTCTCTCCCTCTCTCCATTCTGTCTGTCTCTCCCTCTCTCCATTCTGTCTTGTCTCTCCCTCTCTCCATTCTGTCTGTCTCTCCCTCTCTCCATTCTGTCTTGTCTCTCCCTCTCTCCATTCTGTCTTGTCTCTCTCCATTCTGTCTTGTCTCTCCCTCTCTCCATTCTGTCTTGTCTCTCCCTCTCTCCATTCTGTCTTGTCTCTCACTCTCTCCATTCTGTCTTGTCTCTCACTCTCTGCCTGTCTGTCTCTGTCCCTGCCCATGCCATGCTCGCCCACCGTCCCCTCCTCCACCCTTTCTTCTCATTCCATTTTATTCTCCCCCACTCCTCTCTCTCTCTCTCTCTCTCTCTCTCTCTCTCTCTCTCTCTGTAGCAGGGATAGGAAGAGGTGGGGGAGGGGAATAGAATAGGGAGAAAGAGAATGATGACTTATCAAATGTGAGATCGAGTCGAGTTACCACAACCAGTCTATCACGATCATTTTTTTTTCTTTTTTTTTTCATATAATAAATCTGAGTTGCCTTGGGATATTGTCCCCACCCTTGGCAAATGCGCGTTCTCTCTTCGCAGGTCGCATATGAAGCACAGCACATAGAATACCATTCATTAAAAAAAGAAATTAATGATAATGATAAAAAAGATACCCGTAAAATTAAAAGTAATAGCATCAGCACACTTTGATTTTCCAGTTTCCAGTACGGTTTGAAAGGTTAACTCACTCAGTACGGCCAGTCCTCTCTTCTCCTCTACACGGACCCCTCGGATGTCCAGTGGGTGTCTCAATGATCCAACCTTTAGCTTCCGTCGTCAGAATTGTGGTATCTTTGTCAACATTCACCTCTTCAGTGTAAGAGCCTTCCGCTTGTAATATTTTGATGGTGGTAATTGGGGAGAAACGCTGTTAACGTCGTCTCTTTCGCCGTTCGTATGGAGAGAGTTAAATAGAAATGTGTGCCATTGCGTGAGAGATCGGGTGAGGTGGGGTAGGGGTAGGGGTGGGGTGAGGGGTAGGGTTTAGTGAAGGAAGAGGCAAGTGGAAGGGTTTTTGATGTGTTTGGGTGTGTGTGTGGGGGGTGGGGGGGGGTCGAGGTTGTTGGCAGACGCTGTGGGATAAACAGTTACACAATGTCTTGGGCCTAAAAAAAAAAAAATCAGTTGTTGGCTGTGTCACCCGTTGAAATATGCTGTGGGGTGGGGGGAGTAGAGAAGGTGTGTGTGTGTGTTGGGGGGGAGGGGGGCGGGGGGGAGGGCTGGCAAGGAAGGAGGGGAAATGTGGGGGTGGGGGGGGGGGCGGAGGGTGGCAAGGAAATTCAAGAGGAAGCACACAGTTTTAATAATTGTGAAAAGAGAGACATACTTAGACAGACATGCACCGCCTCTCCTCCTCCCCCCTCCACCCCACCCCACCCCACCCCTCACCGTCTCACCCTCACCCTCCAGCCCCCACTCCCTTCCCCTCCCCCACCCCCCCCCCACACACACACGCTATCCCCCTCCCGCGACCGCATTGCCCTACCCACCCCCACCCCCACCCCCATCCTTCTCACTTTTCCCTCTTCACGCCTACCCTCCGCTCCCACCCTTGTCCCCCAGCCTTCCCCCCTTCTACAAAAAAAACAAACTGTCCTTCATCACCCACTACCCTTTTCCTCTTTGTGTGTGTGTGTGTGTGTGTGTGTGTGTGTGTGTGTGTGTGTGTGTGATGCGTTTTTTTTTTGTTTTTTTGTTTTTTTTTCTCTACTGTGGTTTGCTGATGTGATGGTCAATACATTGCGTTGAAGTGCAGGATGATGTCATTGATTTTTTTTTTTTTTTAATAAACATTTTTATTCAAGTTTAACATTTAATGAATGCATACATACATACATACAGGCGGACATACAAAAATTGTATTTGTAATTATCAGTAATATTTGTGATTATACATTATTTAAACTATAAAGCAGGAAAACAACAACACAACATTGTTTTTATACAGAAAAAAACCACCACAAATAAAGTCATATGCACTGCATAAAAAGTAAAAGATTCTATTCGTAAAGTATATGTTGAATTTATTTGACTGACCAAATATTCAAAGTGAATGGATTGGCCAATGATCTGTTAGAATTTCTCCTCTCCCCTCTGTTCCCCCTCCTCCACCACCTTACCCTCCATTCTTCTAAATTTTCTTCTTCTTCTTCGTGTTTTTCTTCTATTAGGCCAATTACTTTGGTGATAATAAATTTAATCTCATGTTAATATTGATATTAGCATTATTTTACTATATTATGTACTGTTTGTTTATTTGTTTTATTTCATTATTTCATTACTTACTGTTTATGAATGTTATTTGATACAAGTCATAATATGGTTCATCAGCCGTCATGATAAAATTGAAGTGCAACGTTGTGAGCACAGTATAAGCTTTAAGCTTGTTGATGCTCTTTTGTCATTCATTGCATTGTAATCATGTGTATTGTTGAATAATTAAAGATTATTTAAACCATAAAAAGTAACTAAATGAAAGGAAAATAATTTTTTTAAAAAGAACAAACGTTACATTCGTGGTTGTTATTCCTCCTCCTCCTCGTTGCCTTCCATCATTTTTATGTATGGGTACCATTTTCTAGAAAATGCCATGGACATCATTTCCATCGAGTGTATATATTTTTCGGTTTTGTATATGTTTCTTAGGTCTGTAAGGAAGTACTTTATACATGGTTTGATTTTATTTATTCTGCATTTATAGATGAAATTTTTCGCCACTAGAATGATATGGTCAAATATTTCATCTGTTTTTGTAATATCATCATTTCCAAATAATACTAACTCTATATTCAACTTTACATTTGCACAATTTTCACACTTTTCCTTCAAGACATTTTCTAAGTCCCTCCCCCCCCATTTTCCTCTCTTGTTCCCCGAGCTATCCCACCACCACCACCACTACCACCACATCAAAGGTTGCAATGGCATGGAGGCGAGAGACTGACCAGATTAACTGAGTGACTGACCGACAGGCTTATTCAATTTCCGCATTGATTGACGGGCGCTGGGCTTGTCAGTCTCTTCCCAGACTGTCGTTGCCACCTGACAACGGTGATCAGTTTCACGTCGTGGCCCTCGAGGTAGGCGTGGGTAAGGGTGGGGTGGTGTGTGTGTGTGTGTGTGTGTGTGTGTGTGTGTGTGTGGTGAGGGGGTGGGGGAGGAGATGGTGCCTCAGTGGGTTGTGTAAGAGTCCTTTTTTTTTTTTTTTTCTTTTTTTCCCTATACCTCGGTCATTGTCGGCTCCAGTGTCTGTTTCAGCCTCAAGGAGGTCGGTCAAAGCGTGCGGACTGATCCATATACGTAGGCCAGCACCACGCCACATGGACAATTAGATGTCTGACTGACTGACCGATGCATGAACCTTCTGCGCTGTTCAACGTCCTGAGCACTCTCTCTCTCTCTCTCTCTCTCTGTCTGTCTCTCCACCCACTGGCTGATGGCATTGATTATCTGTTTGTCTGTGTATCTGTCTGTCTGTCTGTCTGTCTCTTTAATGGGGGCAGGCTCAAAAGGAGTCCAATGTGCGTGTTCCCATTAACTATCAGTGAAAAAAAAATCTCATTCAAAATGTATTCTCTCTCTCTCTCTCTCTCTCTCTCTTTCTTCGTTTCTTTTTGCATCATTGCCGGCCTTTCTTTCTTCCTTCCTTCTCTTCTTTCTTTTCCTCCTTTTCTCCCCTTTCCGTCCCCCTTCATTCTTCCTTCATTTGTTTGCATGCTTCTTTCTTTCCTCCTTTCTTTTCATTCTTTTTTTCCTTCTTTTTTTCCTTCTTTCTTTCCTTCTTTCTTTTCCTTCTTTCTTTCCTTCTTTCTTCCTTTCTTTTCCCCTTCATTCCTCTCTTTCTTTCCTTCTTTCTTCCTTTCCTTTCCCCTTCATTCCTCTCTTTCTTTCCTTCTTTCTTTTCCTTCTTTCTTTCCTTCTTTCTTCCTTTCCTTTCCCCTTCATTCCTCTCTTTCTTTCCTTCTCTTTTTTTTTAAATGAAGGAGGAAGGTAGCAGAATGGATAAGACGCTTATCTGCCCATTCAGTGTCCGTGAGAGTCTGGGTTCGAATCCCGCTCTCGCCCTTTCTCCAAAGTTTGACTAGAAAATCAAACTGAGCGTCTAGTTACATTGGATGAGACAATAAACCGAGGTCCCCCGTGTGCAGCACGTACTTGGCGCACTGAAAAAGAACCCATGGCGACAAAAGTGTTGTCCTCTGGCAAAATTGGTAAAAAAACCAACAAAAACACTCAGATAGGTTTTTGACTATACATGCATATACACTCAAGACCTGACTGAGCGCGTTGGGTTATGTTGCTGTCAGGCATCTGCCTAGAAGATGTGGCGTAGCGTATATGGGTCAGCCGAACGCAGCGACATCTTGAGAAACTGAAACAGAAACTTTGAAGGAATGTTAAGGAAGCCAGTGTGAAGGGGAAATGCACCAGTATGTTCGTGTTCATGCCCTTACTAGTAAAGACAGGCAGACAGACAGCCTTATTGCATGACACACCTGCACATGCGTGCAGATGTTCACTTTAGAAACGTAATCACTTCTTTTACGAGGGCTGATGAAAAAGCATTGTCACTTACTTCGCAAAACACAACAAGTTAAGCAATCTCTTTGAACTCTGAAACCCTCTGTTTAGTTCTTCTTCTTCTTCTTCTTCTGCTTCTGTCTCTTCTTCTTCTTCTACTCTTGCTGCTGCTGCTGCTGCTTTGTCTGAAGATGAGGTATCCATCTGGCAGCCAACTTTCCTCATCTCATAAGATTATACCGCAGGATCCGTTCAACTGTGTCGAATAAAAATTAAAAAAAATCAAAAAAAATCACAAGTTTCTGCTTATTCCATGAAGTGACATTATGCGGATTCTCTTCAACTTCCTCTCTTTGCAAGATGAACGGGTTTTTTTTTTTGTTTTTTTTTTTCTCGTTCCTGGTCGAAATTGGACGTCCAGATAGGTAAGCCAACTAGTTTTGGTTTTTGGGTGTTTTTTTTTCCTAGTCGGTTTTTCCTCGTCTGAAAGTATCCTCTCCCCCCACTCCCCCCTGTCCCCCTCCCCCCCCACCTCCCCCTCACATCCGTCCCCCCCCCCACTCCCCCCAACCCACAGCGGGAAACTGTCCTATGAGACACGCATGAATATTGATCGGGCCGTTTCCAAGTCTGAGTCATATGAAGACATAGTTCCCGAGCTGTTGTATTGCAGGATCCATTTTTTTTGCGGATGCGCCGTCAGTGGCATTAAGACAGCATGAATTTTAACTAGATAATATGGCGTCTTCATAATGTTGTGCACGGTATTCGTCCAAAGTCTTTATTTCATATCATTTACCTCATATCATTTTGCTTACTAGAAAGAGTTCAGATATTGCATCTGACAAGTTATTACTCGCTCTCTTTCTGTGCGCACATACACAGACACAGACGGACAGACAGACAGACGGACACACACAGACACACACAGACACACACAGACACACACACACACACACACACACACACACACACACACACACACACACACGAGCGCACACACCGTCACACTAACGCATGGTCACATCTGTCATTCTAATCCCCCCCCCGCCCCCCAGACCCCCCGGCCCCCTTGTGACTTCAAAAGAGATTTAATACTTGTGTTTCCGGTTGACCCGTGTTCAAGGGCTGTGTGTCTGTGGCCATGAAAAAAACAACAACAACAACAAATAAGACATTTCTGACCTTACATACCCCCATCCTTCCCCCTAACCCTGTCCCCACCAGCCTCTCCCTCTCCCCCCCCCCCTCCCTGCCTGGACACCCCAACCCACTCCCCTCCCCCCACCCCCACCCCCACTGTCTGTGGAACGCCAAGCATGCTGATTCAGCAAGGACCGGGGTTTTTTTTTAGAAGACGTTCTAGGGGATGACCCTTTGATCTTTCCGATTTCATCTGTCTGTCTACGTGGTTCTGTCTCCACGCCACCCTCCACCCC
>NC_134896.1:18402362-18407362 GCF_041734735.1 Babylonia areolata | reverse complement strand
CATGTTGTAGTCTGTGCCCATTGTTTTTGACTCACTTGTGTAAATAAAGTGAGTCTATGTTTTAAGCCGGTGTTCGGTTGTCTGTGTGTGTGTGTGTGTGTGTGTGTGTGTGTGTGTGTGTGTGTGTGTGTGTGTGTGCGTGTGTGTGTGTGTGTGTGTGTGTGTGTGTGTCTGTGGTAAACTT
Source organism: Babylonia areolata (assembly GCF_041734735.1). NCBI lineage: Eukaryota > Metazoa > Mollusca > Gastropoda > Neogastropoda > Buccinidae > Babylonia > Babylonia areolata. Next base: position 18,407,178 of record NC_134896.1, on the reverse strand, counting down.
TAACATTGACATTTTCTCTGGAAATACTTTGTCAGTTGACACCAAATTAGGCATAAAAGTAGGAAAAATTCAGTTCTTTCCAGTCATCTTGTTTAAAACAATATTAATAATAGCACCTCTGGGATGGGGAAAAAAAAAATGAAGCCTAATTATATGCAGACTGCATTTACTGTTATATTTATATTTTTTGTATTCTCTAAACTTGGCAATTTGATCTGATATTCTGACCCAACAACAAGAGCAGTCATTATTATCATTTTTTTGTTCAAACAGGAACTTCTTTTGCTAAGCATGGAAGTTTTATTTATTTTCCAAACTGTTTTGTTTTGGTGCAGATAGTAAAAAAGGGACATTACTCTGTAATTAATGCTAGGGGACTTAATTTGCTTTAAACTGATCTTTCTCATCTTAAACATTACATTTTGAAATTATACTCAATACATAAAAAGCTTGGATTTTTTTTTAAAGTGTATCACAAGTGAGTCTTGAAGGCCTTGCCTTTCTTGTTATCTATCGTCTGACCAGCACCGTGGCGTTTTAATGCGGAGACCAGCTATCTGTTCCTGCTTTATCCTATCCGTAAGTGTGGCACAGCTTAATATTGATGGATCAATCCGCACGCTTTGACGCGTCATTGAAACAAACAAATTCTCTCTGTGCACATCTCTCTCTGTCTCTGTCTGTCTGTCTCTGTCTCTGTCTCTATCTATCTATCTATCTATCTATATCTATCTATCTATCTATCTGTCTGTCTTTCTGTCTGTCTTTCTCTCTCAGTCACTAGCTAACTGTGTCTCCTTTTACCTCTCTCTCTCTCTCCATCTCTCTATCTCTCCCTCCCTCTCTCCCTCCCACCCCCCTCTCTCTCCCTCCCTCTCTCCCTCCCTCTCTCTCTCCCTCCCTCTCTCTCTCCCTCCCTCTCTCTCTCTCCCTCCCTCTCTCCCTCCCTCTCTCTATCTCCCTCCTCTCTCTCTCCCTCTCTCTCCCTCCCTCTCTCCCTCCCCCTCTCTCTCTCTTTCATTTATGTGTGTGCTATTTGAAATAGATGTAGATTAGCAAGGACAGATTGGAAGAATAGGCTATGCCTACAATCTTAATCCTTGAATAAAAACGTTTTGAGTTCCGAGTTCTGAGTTCTCTCTCTCTCTCTCTTATTGCTTTTGAATTTGTTGTGTCCACAACGAAACGCGGTTTGGATGCTAATACTCCCCCCTCCCCCCCCCCCCCCCCCCCCCCCCCCCCCCCCCACACACACACATCCCCTACCTCCGCTATAAAAGAAAAACAGCAGCAACAACAAGAACAACCCCACCTAAAATTTAAATTAAAAAAAAAATGGATAAGATGAAATAAGATAACAAGCGAACAAACCAAAACATTTCAAAGTAATGTTCTTTTTCCGTGTTTTTCGTTTCAGAGGACATGACTGATAACCAAGAGAATGTAAAAACAAAAAAAAAAAAAAAAAGGTGAAGCGAAGCATGATGGATGAGAAATGGCATAAGATGGAGAAAAAAAAAACGTCGTGTGGCAGGCAAAGCTCTTTGAACCCACCACTCTTCAGTCACTTGTCTCTGTCTGTCTGTCTGTCTGTCTGTTTCTCTGTGTGTGTTTCTGTCCCTGTCTCTCTTTCTCTCTGTCTCTCCCCCATATCTCACTCTCTCTTTCTTTGTGTTTGTGTCTGTGTCTGTGCCCCCCGCCCCTCTCTCTCTCTCTCTCGCTGTCTCATAACATAATAAAGCTGGTGGCCCTGATACTTTAATTCCTGAGGTATTTATCTACTCTGCAAGTACTGTAGCACCATTTTTGGTACGTTTATTTAATCAAGCCTTTAGCACTGGGCAATACCCAGAGTCTTGGTCAGAAGCAATTATTCAACCAGTTTACAAGAAAGGTAAAACAGATGACCCAAATAACTATCGTGGGATTTCCCTTTTAAATGTATGTAGTAAGCTGTACAGTTATATACTTAATAAGCGTCTAGTCACTTGGATCGAGGAGAATGAAAGTATAGGAGAAGAGCAAGCGGGTTTTAGGAAGGATCACTCTACAATAGATCATATTTTTACACTCTTTGCAGTCATTCAGAAATACTTAGCACAAAATAAAAAACTTTATGTTGCCTTCATCGACTTCAAGAAAGCATTCGACTTTGTATCATATATACTTTTGAAACATGGCTTAAGTGGGAGAATATTCTACGCAATTCAAAGCATGTACAAAACGGTAAAATTCCGAGTCAGAAGTGGGGACGGGTCGGGACTGTCAGATTTTCTTTTTTGTCAAAAAGGACTCAAACAAGGGGAAATAACTAGCCCATTACTCTTCTCCCTATTTATTAACGAACTAGCCACTGACATTGCTAGTAATGGAAAACATGGAGCTCAGCTTTACCCAGATTTTTACGAATTGTTTATATTGCTATTTGCTGACGACGTAGCTTTGATATCATTCACTCCAGTTGGATTACAGCATCAGCTGACTTTGCTAGCAAAGAATGCAGATTCCCTTAATCTCACAGTAAATCTGGAAAAATCGAATATTGTTATTTTTAGGAAGGGTGGGTACATTGCTAGTCGAGAAAGATGGTTTTACAAAGGTACGGAGATAAAAATTGTTAATGCTTACAATTACCTAGGAATTTTGCTCAGCACTCGGCGTTCATTCTCTTTCTCTCTTAACAAACATATAACTAAAGCAAAAGCTGGAATTCTTGATATATTTAGAACCATGTGGAGTATTGGTGATGTAACTCCATCGCTTGTCTTCAAATTATTCGATACACAAATCAAACCCATGCTTTTATACGGGTCAGAGGTTTGGGGCTTGCTAAACGACTCACGCATTGAAAAGGCACATTTATTTGCTTTAAAAAAAACTTCTTAATGTATCTCCAAAAACGCCAAACGACATGGTATATGGTGAAACGGGCAGGAAACCACTATGGATAGATGCAAAAGTAAATGTAATTCGATATTGGCTACGTCTTACCAGAATGGAAAATAGTAGACTTCCTAAGAAATCATACAACATGCTTCTTAATATTCATGACAATGGTAAAGATTGCTGGGTCACGGATGTCCAGAGACATTTAACAATTTATGGTTTTGGGTTTGTTTGGCTTAATCAAGGGGTACAAGAGATTAACTGGTTTTTACGAGAATATAAAGAACGTATATCTGACTGCTGGTTTCAAGGGTGGAATGAAAGAATCAAGGAACGTGAAAGATATTCTGTGTACAGATTATTCAAAACTGAATTATCTTTAGAACCTTACTTCGAAAGTATCAAAAATATTAAACTTCGAGACACATTCATTCGATTCAGGCTTGGCATATCTGACATAAAAACACATAAATTACGCTTTTCTTCTGACTATGGGGTAGATTTATCGTGTCCTTTGTGTAAATGCCGATTGGAAGATGAAACGCATTTTCTGTCGATGTGCACAGCAACCGATGATTTAAGACAGAAATATTTTACAAAAGAAAACGTGAAGAAACTTAAAATACATCCCATGGCGTTTTTGTGTGATGTGCAACATTCAAACAGCTTAGCAAAATTTATTTACCATAGCTTAAGACTGCGAAGGGACTCAGCGTAAATGATCTCACATACAAAGCTTCATTTCGAAAACCAATTCTTAGCATGCAAAATGCCATTCGATTTATGTTGCCACTGTTTAATTGATTCGTTGGTGGAAATGTATGTTAATCGATTGTGAAGATAGTTAAATTGACAAATGTTATTTGAATATTCTCTCTCTCTCTCTCTCTCTCTCTCTCTCTCTCTCTCTCTCTCTCTCTCCCCCCCCTCCCTCTCTGTGACTACGTAATCGGGTCGATGGCCTCGGGTTACTTAGATATCAACCTCAGCAGTAGTCTACGATGATTGTGCGTATACATACCGTTAGATATTGTTTTGTCTTCCTTATGAAAAGCAATAGAATGTTGTGAAAAATGTAGGAGGGAGGGAACGTTCGAAGGGGTGGGAGAGGGGTGGAGCGTATTTTCCACGGTGATATGAGCATGTTGCTTAAGTCATTAAACCATTTGAATCTTGAATCTTGAATCTCGCTGTCTCTGCCCTCTCTTCCACCCCCGCCCCCCCTCTCTCTCTCTCTCTCGCTCTCTCTCCCCTCTCTTCCACCCCTGCCCCCCCCCTCTCTCTCTCTCGCTGCTCTCTCCCCTCTCTTCCACCCCCGCCCCCCTCTCTCTCTCTCGCTGTCTCTCCCCTCTCTACCACCCCCCGCCCCCTCTCTCTCTCACTGTCTCTCCCCTCTCTTCCACCCCCCTCTCTCTCTCACTGTCTCTCCCCTCTCTTCCACCCCCCTCTCTCTCTCACTGTCTCTCCCCTCTCTTCCACCCCCCCCTCTCTCTCTCACTGTCTCTCCCCTCTCTTCCACCCCCCCTCTCTCTCTCTCACTGTCTCTCCCCTCTCTTCCACCCCCCCCTCTCTCTCTCACTGTCTCTCCCCTCTCTTCCACCCCCCGCCCCCTCTCTCTCTCACTGTCTCTCCCCTATCTTCCACCCCCCTCCCCCCTCTCTCTCACTGTCTCTCCCCTCTCTTCCACCCCCCCCTCTCTCTCTCACTGTCTCTCCCCTCTCTTCCACCCCCGCCCCCTCTCTCTCTCACTGTCTCTCCCCTATCTTCCACCCCCTCCCCCCCTCTCTCTCTCACTGTCTCTCCCCTCTCTTCCACCCCACTCTCTCTCTCACTGTCTCTCCCTCTCTTCCACCCCCCCTCTCTCTCTCATTGTCTCTCCCCTCTCTTCCACCCCCTCTCTCTCTCACTGTCTCTCCCCTTTCTTCCACCC
>NC_134896.1:18389862-18392362 GCF_041734735.1 Babylonia areolata | reverse complement strand
ATATAACTCACGTACCGTTATATAATCGTTGACGAAACTTGATTACTGTTATTATTTTGGGGGGGCTGAATCGATATGGTACGGCCTGTTTCGAGGTAATGCTGACTAGGAAAAAAAGGAGTAATAATGGTGGAGAGAAAAAAAAAAGAAAAAAAGAATGAGCTGTTTCGTCGATCACAATTCTTATTTGTTTACCTGTTTGCTTTATCAGACACATTTTGTATTGTATGCTGCTTTATGTTCTTTTGTTGTCTTTTTCTATTTTTATTTTTATTATTATTATTATTATTATTATTATTATTTTGGAGGGGAGGGGTGGAGGGTTGTTGGTCTTTTGTTGTTGTTTTTGTTTGTTTGTTGTTGCTGTTGTTGTTGTTGTTGTTCATATGTTTTTCACACATCTTTCCATTTCATCCATGTTTAACTACGTTCTCTTTGTGTGTGTGTGTGTGTGTGTGTGTGTGTGTGTGTGTGTGTCTCCCTTCCTTTCGTTTTGTCAAGGTCGTGATATATTGATTTTTTTTTCAGAAAACTTAAAATGTTTCGAGAATGTATCGATTTCATGATATTTACATTTTCTGCATTGCAGTTGCTTCACAGCGCTATCGCATGATAAACAACAACGACAACAAAAACAAAAACAACAACAACAACAACAACAACAACAACAACCAAAAAAAACAACAAAAAAAACCGACACAAAATAAGACAAAAACTACGGAGATTCATGACTGCTCTGGAAACTGTGTCCAAGAACAAAAACGAGAAAAGTCTGACACTCTCGTTCATAAGACGGACAGTGTTTGTTTCAGTTGTGTTGTTTTGCTTGTTCGTTCGTTTGTTTGCTGATAGCTGTTTCTTTCTTTCGTTTCTTATTCTTTCTTTCATTCTTTCTTTACTTTCCTTCTTTCTTTCTTCTCTCGCTTTCTTTCTTTCTTTTCTTTTCTTTCCATTCTTTCTTCCTTCTTTCCTTCCTTTCTTTCTTTCTTTTTTCTTTCTTTCTTTTCGTTCTTTTTTCTTCTTTCTATCTTTCATTTTATTCTTCTGTTTTAATTGTGCTTTTATCTCTTTATCCTTTTGTTTACAAATTGTTTCTTTTGCTTTCAGTCTATCTTTAGGGCCAGGGCTGTGTGTAAAAAAAACCCACAAAACAAAAAACAACAACTATACCTTGATTATCACTAACATAACATAACACACCACAGCACACCACACCACACCACACTACACCACACCACACCACATCACACCGCACAAAGCCACACCAAACCATGTCACACCACACCACACCACACCACGCCACGCCTCGCCACACCACACCGCATCACACCACACAATACCACACCACACCACGCCACACAACACCACACCATACCGCACAAAGCCACACCAAACCATGTCACACCACACCACACCACACCACACCACACCACGCCACGCCACGCCTCGCCACGCCACACCACACCACATCACACCACACCACACCACACCACACCAAACCAAACCATGTCACACCACACCACGCCACACCACACCACACCACATCACACCACACAATACCACACCCCACCATGCCACACCACACCACACCACACCACACCACATCACATCACACAATACCACACCACACCACGCCACACAACACCACACCACACCACACCAAACCATGTCACACCACACCACACCATGCCACACCACACCACACCACATCACACCACACAATACCACACCCACCACGCCACACCACACCACACCACACCACACCACATCACATCACATCACATCACATCACACAATACCACACCACACCACGCCACACCACGCCACACCACACCACACCACGCCACACCACACCACACCACACCACACCACGCCACACCACACCGCACCGCCACCACAAGACACCACACCACGAAACTGTCAACAACAATGCAGACATAGATATATTGATATATTATACGACAACAATGATTTAAAAAAAAAAAAAAAAAAGTAACAAGAACAGAAACAAACAGAAAACAACAACAACAACAAAAACAAAAAGTTCAGGAAAAAGAGAGAAACACACACACACACACTCACACACACAAAACACCACACACACACACACACACACACACACACTCTCTCTCTCTCTCTCTCTCACACACACACACACACACACACACACACACACACACACACACACACACAAGAAGAAAGAAAGAAAAAAGAAAAAAAAAAGAAAAGAAAAAAAAGAACGAAAGAAAGAAAGAAAGAAAAGAAAAACGAAAGGAAAGAAAACGTAATGAGGCCACATTGCAGAAGAATGGATTCTTGGACTCAGATTTCTGTCCCATCTCTTTTCCTCACACGACAAGCAAGCAAGCGAAAAGAAAAAAAAAAGAAGAAGAAGAAAAGAAAAAAAAAACAAAAACAACTAGCCAAGTGGCCCGATATTTTAGAATCACCGACACAGGCCGCACGCAGCAGGCTAGAAAACCAGCCGCTGAGAAAAAAA
>NC_134896.1:18359862-18362362 GCF_041734735.1 Babylonia areolata | reverse complement strand
CACCACCAACAACAACAACAACAACAACTCGTTTTGCAGTTTTCCTTTATTTCTTTGTGCGGACAATTAGAGCAATTAACCTCAGGTAAGTGTTTCGGCCCCGGCTTAACTCTTTACACTCTAAGGGGGCCGGGCCGCACCCAGTTCATGACTCCTGGAAGACTCATTTTGCAGCTTTTTTTTTCCTTTTTAAAATTTTATTTATTTTTTTTATTTTTTCATAATCAAACAAAATAACTTTACTGCTTGACTACTGTAACTCTCTATTGTCTGGTTTGCCTGCTTCATCCATTCAGTCCCTTCAGCGCATACAAAACTCTGCTGCCCGACTCGTCCTCAGAAAGAAAAGATCTGAGCACATCACTCCTGTTTTGCAACATCTCCACTGGCTCCCTGTTTCACACAGAATAAAGTGCAAGATCAGCACTCAATGTTATAAATGTATTCACAAATCTGCCCCTTCCTATCTCTGTGGCTGCCTTCACCTCTACACTCCATCTCGCTCTCTACGATCGGCTTCGGATCCACTCTGTTTACGCATACCCAGATTCAAACAGTCGACTGTTGGCCGCCGTTCTTTCTCTGTCTCTGGGCCTTGTAATTGGAATGAACTTCCTCTTTCGCTTCGACAGGTCTCCACTCTTTTAAGTCTGGCCTCTTCCCAAAATAACCTCCCTTCCCTGCCTCTTCCTTGTCTTCAGGTGTGTTGTTTTTTTTTCCCCTCTCTCTCCAGTTTTAGAGTTATGCATGCGTGTGAATGACTGGTGCGAAAGCGCTTTGATTTGTCTCTTCAGAAGATTCAGCGCTATATAGATATAATAATAAAGAATAAATAACCCGGCAGATCGTCGAATCAAACGACCAGAAGAAAGACATGAAGCAGCTTAGTAGGCTGACATCCACTTTAAGTTACGGACAGGCATTCTGTTTCGGACCCCCTTCACCCACACGTGCAAAGAATCTCAGTGCACGGGAGATTGACGGAGGAGGGCGAGTGGTGGTTGGGGCGTTGGGGAGGGGGTGGGGGGGGGGAGGGGGGAGGGGTGGATGTTGGCAGCTCGTGCATCTTGATCAGCAGGGTCTGCAGTTTGTTTCAGCCAACTATCGGCATTATCAGCAAGCCAAGCCTGGGCAGTTCCAGAATGGCGGATTTTTTTTTTTTTTTTTTTTTTTTTTGGTTCGCCTTGTTCATTTTCTTCCTGCAAGTGATCATCTTGGGGAGTGAGTGTGTGTGTGTGTGTGTGTGTGTGTGTGTGTGTGTGTGTGAGACAGACAGACAAACAGACAGACAGAGAATGGATAAGGGGAGTGGGCGAGACGGAGGGTTGTCCTGGGGTGTCTGTGTGATTTTGAAGACTTAGCACGCAGCAATACGTTTTCATCTTCTTTTAGGACTTGAGAGGACAGTTGTTTCTTTTTCCCTGTTTTTATTTTATATTATATTTATTATTATTTTTGTAATATTAAAGAGAGGAGTAGGAGTAACTGGGAGTTGGAGGCGGGGATGGCTAGCATCTGATGACCATTTTTATACATGTATTTATTCGTTTATCTGTTCTTTTATTTATTTATTTATTTATCCATCTGTTTATCAGTTTATTCGTTTATCATTAACTCTCTCCATACGAACGGCGAAAGAGACGACGTTAACAGCGTTTCACCCCAATTACCATCATCAAAATATCGCAAGCGGAAGGCTCTTATACTGAAGAGGTGAATGTTGACAAAGAATACCACAATTCTGACGTCGGAAGCTAAAGGTTGGGTCATTCAGACACCCACTGGACATCCGAGGGGTCTGTGTAGAGGAGAAGAGAGGACTGGCCGTACTGAGTGAGTTAAAGGGAAAATAATTCCATAGTTTAGAAGCATTGTAAGAGATATATATATATATATATATATATATATATATATAGATAGATAGATAGATAGATAGATAGATAGATAGATAGATACAAATAGTTCACACTCTCTTGGTGTCTTGCCTATATAAAACACTTTCACAATAATTATGTTTTAGTTCTTTTTTTTTCAACATTGTTTATTCAAAGGTTTACAGATACAGAATTTATATGTTTTGTGCATCAGAAAGTATAGGATAATCATATAATTAAGTTCTAAGTACTGACAAGTCCACAACAGCAAAACAATATATGTTCAATGGCAAAATTCCAAGGTAGCATTGTATAGCTTTATCTTGTATTAAACATATAGTGTCCATTTTTCCACAAACTTGTTGTGTTCCATAGTTATGTCAAAGGCATACTTGTCCACTTCATATACTTGTTTGAGGTCTTTTTTTTGAACATTTGTAGTGTTTGTTTTACTTTGTCGATTCTACAGTTGTATACATAGAATTTAGCTATCAAATAAAATATATGAGAAACATTCATCAATTTTCATTTTTGTTATGTCCTAAAAGCACTCAGGTTAAGTCTGTCACAATGTTTTAGTTCTTATTACTGCGACAGACAGAAGAGGAGTCAGTCTGAAGAGTCTG
>NC_134896.1:18344862-18354862 GCF_041734735.1 Babylonia areolata | reverse complement strand
CAAAAAACACCCCCTAAAAACCCACACATAATACATTACTATTCATAAGAATGCAATAAAATTGAATGTCATTGAATAGGACAATCACTGTTCTAAAAAAAATTAAAATAAAAAATTTAAAAAGACGAAAAAGAGGTCAGAATTCAACAGAAAAACACGCACAAATAAAGCACAATATTACAGAGAATGACACCAGACAACAAAAGGCAATACAATCACTTCTGTACATCTTCCTCCGCTGCTCCAGTTTCAGTTTCTGAAAAGGAGGTGTTTGCTGCGTTCGCCGGGACAAATCCATATACGCTACACCCCGTCTGTTAGACAGATGTCTGACAGCGGCATAACCCAACGCACAAGTCAGGCTTTACTTGCTTGCATATATAATTATTTGTGTGCCAGTCAGTGTAGATTTCTTCTTCAGAATTTTGCCTCTTTCTGTCACTCGCCAAACAGTCAAGTATTAAACAAGAAAAAAAAAAAAAGGGGGGGGGGGGGGGCGGGGGAGGGGGCGGGGGGGCCGGAGACTGATGTCTCACTCACCAAACTCCACCGCCCCTCCACCCCTCCCCCCACCCCCGCCCCGCCCCCCTTCTCACCACCTCGCCCTGTCAGCTCTCTTTCCACTAAAGTGATTGCTTTTGCTCGAATTTGTCGCTTTACTTGCATGCATATATAATTATTTGTGTGCCAGTCAGTGTAGATTAATTTTCTTCTTCAGAATTTTGCCAGATGACAACGTTTACGTCGCCTTATGGGTCTTCACAGTGCGCCAAGCGCGTCAGTGCTGCACAAGGACCTCGGTTGATCTTCTTCTTCTTCCATTAATGTTCAGCGGTCATAACTTTGACCATTATTTTAACATTTTTGCAAGTGCAAGTGTGAGCTCTTAGTCGGAATTTCGTACTCATAGTCCTTATCCGTATGCCATTAGGAGGGGGGGGGGGGGGGTTGAAGGACCGAGTGGGGGGGTGGTTGGGGGGGTGGGGGTGGAGGGGGTTGGGGTCTACTGTGCCTGGAGGGCCCTCAATGCCCTCAAGCAGAAGGCGTTGCAGGAGGGGGCCTCGAAAACATCAGCTGGGAGGGAGTTCCAGTCGACAACGGTCCTCGGAAAGAAAGAATACTTTCTGTAGTCAGTACGACATCGGATTCTTTGTAGTTGTTGGTTGTGGTTGCTGCGACGACCCCTTTGAGGCTGCCGCTTGAGGTCGGCGCAGCAGACGCAAGCTTGATCGTTGAGGATCTTGTGGAGCATTGCGAGTCTGGAGCAGCGACGTCGTTGTTCGAGCACGGGCCATTCAAGAAGCGTCAGCATGTCTGTAATACTGGGAGTGTTGTGGTAGCGGTTGGTGACGAATCTGGCTGCCCTTCGCTGGAACTTCTCAAGGATTGTGATGAGCTTGTTGGAGTTTGGGTCCCATACAGTGCAGACATACTCCACAACTGGACGAACCATTGCTTTGTAGGCCAGCTCTTTGGTACGGCTGGAGCACACCTTCAAGTTCCTTCTCAAGAAGCCCAGTGTCTTGTTGGCCTTAGCGCAGATGTTCTCGATGTGCTCTCCAGCTTAGTCTCGTCTCGTCCGAATGACAAATCAAATCAAATCAAATTGAAAGCATTTTATTAATCCACATGGGAATTAACTTTGGCAATCACAGGCTCGTTGTAAAACACCAACATATTATGATCATGTGCCACATAAAAAAAAAAAAGATGTTGAAACAAAACGCGGCTCAATTTTCCAGTCAAACGTGGGAGAAAGGGCGAGAGCGGGGCCTCGAACCCAAACCCCCACGGACACTGTATTGGCAGATAAGCGTCTTAACCATTCTGCCACCTTCGTCCTCCTCCTGCTGCTGCTGCTGCTCCAGGCTTGATCTATGGAACAGCTCTTTGTGTGCGGCACTGTCATCTACGAAAGCTGTTGTTCGATGTATTTTACTTCATTTTATTAAGTTAGGTGGGTTTTTTTGTTTTCCTTTGTTTTTTTACCTATCAGTTTATTGTGTTCAATGAATTCATTCCCCTTTTCTTCTTCTTTTTTTTATTTTAATTTATTGTTTCTTGGGGTTGTTTTTAAAAAAAAATAAATGTTATGCCTGATCAGCGCGTTTGGTTTACGCATAGGCATCAACTCCTCTGTGTATGTAGCATGTATATATGGATCATCCTGCACGCTTTGACACCTCCTCGGAAACTGGAAATGGATCGATTGACCGGCATGACGGAACAGCAGTTACACACGCTGCATGATATTTAAAGCCCTCTCCTGCCTCTTTCTGTCACTCGCCAAACAGTCAAGAATTAAAAAAAAAAAAAGGGGGGGGGGGGCCGGGAGGTTGGGGGGGGGGGGGGGCTGGAGATTGATGTCTCACTCACCAAACTCCACCGCCCCTCCCCCCTCCCCCCATCCCCCGCCCCCCCGCCCCCCCCCGCCCCCCTTCTCACCACCTCGCCCTGTCAGCTCTCTTTCCACTAAAGTGATTGCTCTTGCTCGAATTTGTCGCTTGACAGGGTTGTCACCAGTGACAATTTGGGTAGACATCGTTCCCAAAATTGCCACCAGAACGAAATTTGCACTTTTGTCGCCAGTGACAACTGATGCTGACCAGATGCTCAGATGCTCTTTTTTTTTTTCTTTTTTTTTTTTACTTGCAGGGGCTGATGTGATTGCTTATTCTCGAAAGTTCGAGTTGTGTAAGTTCGATTGGGGAGGATACATATAAAGAACAATGCATACATACATAAGCGTGCAGACACACACACACACACACACACACACACACACACACGCACATACGCACGCACACACACACACACACACACACACACACGCACACACACACACACACACACACACAGGACAGACAGACAGAGGTACAATCACACACTCACTCACACACAGAGTTGGAAAGGGAGAAACACACAGACAAACAGGCCGACGGATGTACGTGAATCAAAATTAGAGAAAGAGAGAAAAAAAAAAAAAGAAGACAAAAACAGTATTCACGTAAGACCGGTACAGAAACGAATTGAGCCCAATTGTTCATTCTTTCTGACAGGTTACACCTCTTGCCAAAGCTGCCCAGAAAGAAGGGCGACAGCTTTCGTTTTTCATGGGAACCGCCCTCGGAAAGCGACAGTTTTGACAGGCAACGAAACGTTTGGGCGGAACATAAATACTCTATCCTTCCTTCTGCTGTGCTGTTTGAGTTGCCTTCAGAAGTGCTGCTCTGTTTTCACGAGCATCGTGCATCGAGAGTTATGTATGTTTACAGGTCAAAGGGTGTTTCTAGGTTTGGAGTGAGTGAGGAGGGAGGGAGGGGAGGGGAGGGGAGGGGAGGGCAACGAGGGTGTGGGGGTATTGGAGGTCACGTGATGGTGGAGCGGGGGATTTGTGGGGTGGGTGGTGGTGTCCCTGGTTTTTTTTTTTGGGGGGGGGGGATGGTGGTGGGGGTGGGGTGGGGGGGGGGGGTTGTTTTTGTTTTTTTGTCGAAAGAAGAGCGGCTTAGCAGTATATGGGTCAGATGAGTCAGCAAGCTTTGACACCTCTTTGAGACTCAGACTGAATAGTAGAAGAGACAGTCGTGAAAATGTGTGCCAAAGCACTCCTCAACCCCCCCCCCCCCCCCCCCCCCCCCCCCCCCCCCCTTCCCTTTTCTCCTCTCGCCTTCCTCCCTTCCTCTCTCTCCACTTTTTCCGGTTTCTTTCCTGACAATTTCTTTACCGTTGTTCTATACTTTACCCCCCCCCCCCCCCACACACACACACACCCCCCCCCCCCCACCCGGCCCTACCCTCCCCCCACCGCTCCCCTCCCACACACACACACTGCTCCTTCCCCCAGCATCCTTTCTGTCCTCCCACCTCACCTTCACCCCCACCCCATCCATACCCCACCCCACCCTCACCCCTCGCCACGTCCCACCCTCATCCGACACTTCCCCGGCATGGCATCCAAGCCCAGCATTCATTCAGTCATATCACCAAGAACAGGAGATATGTTGTTGCTGCCCGCTTCTGTCTTTCTTGCTTGGCGCGTGTTGGTGTGACTCGCGTAATGTACGGTCAGTCAGTTCTTCTTGTTATGTGGAGAGTTCTGATTCTTGGAATGGACTGTTGTTAGCTCTTCGTCTGTTTTACTTTCAGTTTCAGTGAGGTGTCAAAGCTGTCCGGACTGATGTATGTATACGCTACATTATGTCTGTCAAAACAAAACAAAAGAAGGAAGAAGAAGAAGATTCAAACATTCAAAGAAATTTAATCCTTTTTGCCACTTTTGGGGTGTGGAGGAGACAATAACAATACATACTCATTGAATCACAACTTCAGACCAACGATGTCTCCGAAACATGCAAAAACGCACACCCGCGCAAGCACACACGCACACACGCATCGCGCTAATGCTGCAGACTTAAACATACTGACAAGTATGCTTTAGATGTAACAAAAGTTATACAACCTTTCCAAGTTTTATGAATTTACTTCGATTAAGTTGTGTTTTCTTCCCAGCACTGAATAAATTGCATAAACCGAACATTGACATATAATATGTGATTTATATTTATGTGGTATCAATTTATTTCGACTGAATTACAGTATTTTGGTGGGACATTCTAAAACAAAATGAACTTCATCCCCAACAGTGAAAAGGTGGGTAGGAGCCGGGGTTGGTGGGAGGAGGGTGGGGGCGGGGGGCGGGGGGGTCGGGGGGGGGGGGAGGTGGTGGGGAGGTGACAGGTGCCTGACCGAAGCATATAAAGCCCCATGCGATTGGTCTGGCCTTGGGAAGAGCCGTTCCTAGGTCCGGGATAAAACATTAAAATGAAACGAGATATCTGGTGATAATAAAAATAATAAATTTAATCTCATTTTAATATTGATATTAGCATTATTTTACTATATTATGTACTGTTTGTTTATTTGTTTTATTTCATTATTTCATTACTTACTGTTTATGAATGCTATTTGATACAAGTCATAATATGGTTCATCAGCCGTCATGATAAAATGGAAGTGCAACGTTGTGAGCACAGTATAAGCTTTAAGCTTGTTGATGCTATTTTGTCGTTCATTTGCATTGTAATCATGTGTATTGTTGAATAATTAAAGATTATTTAAATCAAACGAGATAGTCCAAAATTAACTAAATCAACCTCACCTCACCTCAGACCCATAACTACAAAGTAGTCGTTGGGGGGAAACCTGAGGACCGCAGACGCAACCTCCATTCTTCATCTGTCTCTGACAGTAGCCGCCGGCAGCAGCTCACGTGTATGGAGTACGGTCCATTGTTTGATGTTCTCATGCCAGTTCTTCCGCTGTCTTCCTCTTCTTCTCCCGCCCTCGATGGTGCCTTGCATGATTGTTTTGGACAGACTGGTGTGTCGAGTGTTGTGCCCAAACCATATCAGCTTGCGTCTCTTCACAGTTGAAAGGAGAGGTTCCTGAGGTCCGGCAAGGTTAACTAAATCGAAAAATGATATTAATAAGTAAATGCATTACGGTCATAATGATTATAAAATCAAGGCTACATAGAATCAGTTTAAAAAAAACCAAAAAAACCCAGTAATACCCTTCGGCAGTATGACTGCTGTTTATGAAATGGAATAAAGAGTACTGTCCCTTGAAAAGAAGAGCAAATCATCTCCCCCTTCCCCTCCACCCCCCCCCCCCCCTCTCTCTCTCTCTCTCTTCCTCACTGTTCGCGTGTGCTTTTTATTATTATCTTCTCCAGCTTCCTTATCGATTATTCTGTCTCCTGAGAACCTCCAATATGCTGATTCGGTTTTCGTATTTCTCATGGAATACTCGAGAGACGGTTTTGATGTCCACAGTTAAAGTGGAGAAAGAGAAAGAGAGAGATACAGAGAGAGAGACAGAGACAGACAGACAGAGAGACAGAGAGAGACAGAGAGAAAGAGAGACAGACAGACAGAGAAAAATGAATACCAACCAGCGCTCAGCTATGCTGACCTTCGGCTACGCTTTGCTAAAAGGCAGTATAACATGGTGTCATCATGGCAATGCTTGAAGGCGTGTTTGTGTATTATTAGAGGGTTTATGACGGGCGCAATAGCCAAGTGGTTAAAGCGTTGGACTGTCAATCTGAGGGTCCCGGGTTCGAATCACGGTGACGGCGCCTGGTGGGTGAAGGGTGGAGATTTTTACGATCTCCCAGGTCAACATATGTACAGACCTGCTAGTGCCTGAACCCCCTTCGTGTGTATATGCAAGCAGAAGATCAAATACGCACGTTAAAGATCCCGTAATCCATGTCAGCGTTCGGTGGGTTATGGAAACAAGAACATACCCAGCATGCACACCCCCGAAAACGGAGTATGGCTGCCTACATGGCGGGGTAAAAATGGTCATACACGTAAAAGCCCACTCGTGTGCATACGAGTGAACGTGGGAGTTGCAGCCCACGAACGCAGAAGAAGAAGAAGAAGAAGAGGGTTTAAAAAAAGTCCTTTTACTGCCATGGGGATGGGACAGTAGTGAATCTATATCCACGGTGTCTTGTGCTCGGCACCAGAAGGCTGGTCCCAATCCTCTTCCTCAGTTCCGCCGTTTTAACCTTCCCCAGCCGATCTCGGGTGTCCCGGCATTCACACCAAAGTAGGGTGAGGACAATCGGAGCAAAGTGCCTCTTCCTGAGGACGCACCTGGACCATGCCCAAACGGGAGGCACGAACCCTCATCACTGCTGCCTACACTGGATCAGAAGAAGTACCTTCTTCTTCTTCTTCTGCGTTCGTGGGCTGCAACTCCCACGTTCACTCGCATGTACACGAGTGGGCTTTTACGTGCATTGACACTTTTACCCCGCCATGTAGGCAGTCATACTCCGCTTTCGGGGGTGTGCATGCTGGGTATGTTCTTGCTTCCATAACCCACCGAACGCTGACATGGATTACAGGATCTTTAACGTGCGTATCTGATCTTCTGCATGCGTTTACACACGAAGGGGGTTCAGGCACTAGCAGGTCTGCACATATGTTGACCTGGGAGATCGTAAAAATCTCCACCCTTTACCCACCAGGCGCCGTCACCGTGATTCGAACCCAGGTCCCTCAGATTGAAAGTCCAACGCTTTAACCACTCGGCTATTGCGCCCGTCAGAAGAAGTACCAACGCCTAACCGGTGATTCTGTCACGACGCTTCCCGTGTAGTATCTTTTTTTTTTTTTCTTTTCTTTCTTTTTTTTAATTTTTTTTTAATTACTGCAGCTTTTTAACTTCAGTGTAATTACCTGGTGGCTCTCCAACATTTTTTCGGATGAGACGCTAAATCTTCAATCTTCAATCTTCTAGTCACGTCGTCTTGTTCAAATCTTCAAGCGGCTTGGGTGTGCACAGTGCTTTGAGGGGGAAAAAAAGAAAGAAAGAGAGAGAGGGAGAGGTGGGGGGGGGGGGGGGGGGGGGGGGGGGGGGGGCGAGGGGTTGACCACGAGCCTTGATTTCACAGTATCTGGGCAGAACATCTCTGGCTAGCGGAAGCGCTCCCTTGGGAATCATCGCGACCGGCACAGCTGTAGCCCGTCATTTTCCGTTACATTAATCCGTGGTCTCTAATCGGAGGTTTTAGAAGGTTACGGCGCTAGTTAGCTCCCTGTTGAAAAAATACCAAGGAGGAGGCTCCGGCAGCTGATGCTGGCAGAGAATTCCACGCTGGGATAGTTTATGGGGGGGATATGTTTGTTTTTGTGGCAACTTAAGGGAGTAGCTTGCATCATGTGTGGCATCTGAACCGAGGTCCTGTGTCCAACGTCGTACACTTAACCCTTTCACCGCCAGTCAATTTAGAGTACAAAATTCCCTTGTGCTGTAAACACAGAAAATATGGTGTCTAAGAATAGCTAGGGGATTCCCTCCTGTGATGCGTAGAAAATATGGCCTATTCTGCCACCGACCGTAAAGAGCAGTAGGTTCATGGATAACAGACACATGATCTGGTCACCCTTCAGTGACATGGGTCCTCTGCCTAGCTGCTGCATAAATGCGAGTTTGGCAGTGAAAGGGTTAAGCGCGTACAAGGAACCTACGACGACAACAAGGTTTAGCCCCCAGCCACAGTTCTGTAGAAGCATTCAGTGTGATAGTGAAACAAGTTCACTTGCAGACAGGGGGAAAAATAGCGTTGCTGCAGCGTGGTGACGCGCTCTCCCCGACTTCCAAGGGTGACCCGATTTTCACACACAGAAATATGGGTTGTTTTTTTTTACAAAAAAGTATTACAATACAATACAATACAATGCAATACAAAACAAT
This sequence comes from Babylonia areolata, assembly GCF_041734735.1. Taxonomy (NCBI): domain Eukaryota; kingdom Metazoa; phylum Mollusca; class Gastropoda; order Neogastropoda; family Buccinidae; genus Babylonia; species Babylonia areolata. The sequence continues at coordinate 18,346,591 of NC_134896.1, read as the reverse complement.
ACAATACAATTCTGGCTACTCTCCCACAGGGCTACTCTCCCACAGGCGAGAGTGCGCCATTTATTTTTCCCCCTTTCTTTATCTGTCTGGAAGTGTACGTGTTTGTTTGTTTGTTTTTTGTTTTTTTTTCTGTCAAAGGAGATTTCTCTGCAAAATTTTGCCAGGGACGACGCTTTTGTTGCCGTGGGTTCTTTCTTTTTTTTTCTTTTTTCTTTTCTTCTTCTTCTCTCTTTTTTTGTTTATTTTTATTATTATTATTATTATTTTTAATGCTGAGTGCATACTGTACACGGAGACCTCGATTGATCGTCTCATCCGTAAGACAAGCATCCAGACCGACTAGCTAGCACTCAAGGTCGAGTGGTGGTGGGGGGGGGGGGTATATTCTAGGAAGTGAAATTAGTGACATTAATCGCTGTGACCCACGAGAGAGAGAGAGAGAGAGAGAGAGAGAGAACTCAGAACTCAGAACTGTTTTATTGTAGAAGGCCTTCTGACCCATTACAATGTTGAGCACACACACCCCCCCCCCCCATCCCACACCTCCAGACCCCTTCCCACATCTCCCCCTCCCCCCACACACACACACACACACGCGCGCGCGCTGGGAGAGAGAGAGAGAGAGAGAGAGAGAGAGAGAGAGAGAGAGAGAGAGAGGCAACTGCTCGTACAAAACTGCCCACCCATATAACAGAACATGAAGAGCTGCAAACACACACACACACACACACACACACACGCACGCACACACACACGCACGCACACACACACACACACACACACACACACACACACACATACACACACACGCACACGCACGCACACAGCCCAGGAGTAACGATTACGGAGTCAAAGATGGGGCGCGCAGCACACGTACCTCATCCACTCCAATCACAATAATTAACCCATGCTGTTGACAGTCGACCCGATCCAATCACCTTATTTTACTGCCTCCGCTGACCACCAAGGCCAGTCACTGGCCGTTCCCCCCCGGTGAGGCGATAATCACTCACCAGGAAATTAACAGGTGGACTTGCATCGTAAACATATCGTGAACATATGGTCAGTGCACGGATATATACCGCAATGGGCTAGCTTGGACCCCCAGAGTCCAGCATTTGCTGCTTTTGTTTTTTTTTGGCTGATTTATTATTGCATTTTGTAAGCTAGGTTTGTGATAATGAGGTTGTAGATAATTGTAAATGAATTGATGTGGATTCACATGCGTTTTGTCATTATAAATACTGAACTCGCAAGCTTCCCTATTGACAAAACAATGATCTGTTAGGTGCTTCAGAGCGATGGAGGGAAAAGAAAGAAAGAAAGAAAGAAGAAGAAATGAAACTGAGAAGGAAGGGAGAAAGGAAGAGAAAATGAATGAAAAAAAGAAAGAAAGAAAGTAAGAAAAAGACAGAAGACAAACAGACAGATAGACAGATACATACATACATACATACATACATACATACATGCATACATGCATACATACATACATACATAGGCACGTAGGTACGTAGATAGACAGACAGATAGATGTGAGAAATGGGGAACAACAGGCATAAAAAGGAAAAGTTATACACAGTCAAACAAAGAAAAAAGACTGCGTATTCTGAAACTCACCAGTCCTGTTTGTGTGTTTGTTTGTTTAACAAAATCTGAATATGCTAACAAGGAAAGGAAGTGTGCAAGTTTATTCATACAGACCATGACCCTTTCTGAAGGAATGAAT
>NC_134896.1:18324862-18327362 GCF_041734735.1 Babylonia areolata | reverse complement strand
TTCTCTGTGTGAAAATCGGCCTGCTATCCCCAGGGAGAGCGCGTCGTTACACTGAGACTTCAAGCCGTGATTCGAACCAGTGCGCTCAGATTCTCTCGCTTCCTAGGCGAACGCGTTACCTGAAGGCCATCACTCCACGTATGTAGACACGTAGGCCCCTGTCTTCTTCTTCTTCTGCGTTCCCCGTGATCATGGTCGCAGACTTGCAGTCCTATGCCGGAAATGAAGGTGGTGGTCTTGATGAGGTCTTCTTTGGTGCCCCAGAGCTTTTCTGCCAGTGCGGCTCCATAGGGCCACTGCTGCGTCCGTGCATCTTGATACAGGGGGCAGGACTGCAGGATGTGCTCCGGGGTTTGTGGGCCTGTCTTACACGGGCAGTCAGGAGTGTGTGACAGCTTCATTCGGTACATGTGGTCTCGCAGGCGGCAGTGCCCCGTGCGTAGTCGACATCCCCTGTCAACTTGATTGATGATTACTTGATGTAGGGGTTCAGCGTTTAGTTGTAGAGTCCATCTCCTGTCATCTTCGTTCACTGTTTGTTTATCCTTAACTTTCCCACCATGTAAGCCAGCCATTGATGAATAAAGAACTTTTGGAATCTGGACTGCTTCATCATTCCGTCAAAGAAACGTTCCTACCTACCAGTTAAAAAAAAAAAAAGTATTACCAGGAAAGGTGAAAATAGCGCGCGCGCGTGTGGATGTGCGGCGCCTAAGATGTGGGCAGCCGTCATTGTTGTGTGTGTGAAGTTACTTTTTGTTTATTTTCGAGTGAGCTGGGAAACGAACGAACATTTATTTTCTTACAACCTTTACTTTGATTATATATTTATTAATATCATTAAGTTAAAAAGTAAAAGAAAATTGGAGTTTTCGTTCTTAAAAAAAAAACAAAAAAAAACAAAACAAACCCACCTAGATTCGCGTTCGTGTTGTGCTTTATGGTTCGGATGGAGTGCCAGTTGAAAACAGCACAGGCCCACGTATTTAAGTTAAAAATGCCGTTACAGGGTACAAGAGAAAAACAAACAAACAAAATAACAAGAACAAATACCGCACGTCCTAAATATTGCAATCCTGGTCGAATGAAGCGTCTCTCATTGCTTTAAAGAGGAAGAAGCAAGGCAGATGAAAAGCAAACGAAGGAAAAACACTGACGTGTGCCTTGTATTTAATATAAGACAGGGTGTGGGTGATGGGTGTGTGTGGGTGGTAGTGGGGGCGAGAGGATAGAAGGTTGGGAGAGGAAGGAAGGTGCGGGGGGGGGGCGGGGGGGGGGGAGGGGGGAGGAGAGGTGGGAGGGTTTTAGAAGGGACGAGGGGGTGGGGGTGGGACGCGATCGAGGGCATGAGGAGACAGAGACATAGAGTATAGGGATGGAATGGACGGGGTGGTGGTGTGGTGGGGGTTGGGTGGGGTGAGGGGGTGGGGGCAGTGCTGTCGGGGGAGTGGGGAATGGGGAGCAGGGAGGGAGGGGGGGGGGGGGGGGGGGGCGAGGAGATGAGCGTGGTGGTGGTGGTGGAGGAATGGATGTGTTGTTGGCTTTAGAAAATTTTTTTTGCAAGTTTTGACGACAGGCCGTAAACAGATTCCTTTTCTGCATCTGCTGACTTTTGTTTTTGGTGTGTGTGTGTGTGTGTGTGTGTGTGTGTGTGTGTGTGTGTGTGTGTGTGTGTGTGTGTGTGTGTGTGAAAGAGAGAGAGAGAGAGAGAGAGAGATGTATCGTATATCGGGGAGGAACACGTCAAACACAATCTCAGGTGAACAATTCTGCATCCCCTCGGATGGAATACGACAGTGGAGACAAAAATCATTTCCTCTTACAAAGGAGACAAAGCGATGCTCTCAAGAGATAAAAAAAAAATAAAATAAATAAAATAAAATAAAATAAACGTTGTTTTATTTCGCTGTTGTTTTTATTTTCGTCCAGACAGCGCATTTTCCAGTTCTCTCCAGTTTCTTTGACAAAAGATCAATTTCATTGACAACAAGATTTAAGGTTTTTAGTTACTTGAGAATCTTGGCTAATCATTACAGTTGAGGGGTGGGGGGGGGGGGGGGGTGAGTTTTCAAAGAGGCTCAGTCGTGAATAAGTAAGTAAGAAAGAAAGAATGGGAGAAAGAAAAAAAGCCAAACCAAACCAAAGTGTAAAATGGACGACTCGATGCATGCCTGCAAGCTAGCTAAATAAACCCAATCAGCACGCCGCCGCACTGATAGCAGAAAACGAAATAAGTCAAATAAACACTGAGACATAATTGTATATATTTGGCCTCCTTGCTGGATGTAGAAAGAGCATTGGGTGATGGGGGTGTGGGGGTGGTGGGGCCGGGGGTGGGGTGGGGAGGATAGAAGGTTGGGAGAGGAAGGAAGGTGCGGGGGGGGGGGGGGGGCGGGGGGGGGGGGGGGGGGAGGAGAGGTGGGAAGGTTTTAGAGGGGACGAGGTGGTGGGGGTGGGGGTGGGGACGGGCGAGGGGGGAGGTGGTTGGGGAGGGGGGGGG
>NC_134896.1:18299862-18302362 GCF_041734735.1 Babylonia areolata | reverse complement strand
AGTTGTTATTAGTATAAAAAAAATATATACATAAAAAAAGCCCCTCCACTTTATCCCATCCCCCATCCCCACAACACTCCAAAACAAATTGGCGCAGCGTTTAGATATCAAATGGCTAATTAGCGTTTGAGATATATTAAATAAAATAAAATAAAATAAAACAGCATTATCAAAACAAAAAAGAAGAAAAAAAACAACAACAACACACACACACACTCACACACAAAATAACAACAATGAACGTACAATTTGTGCACTTTAAAAAGATTTTCTGCTGACTGTTCACTGTGTTCATTCGCCCAAGTGGTCATTTTCGTAAAATACTAAAATCAATACTATGAGTGGACTTTATAGATCTGTTGCGTACACATATTTATACATATTCAAAGTGCGTGCTCATATTCCTCGTGAACGAGAAGGTCGCCATTTTGTTTCAAGTTGTTGACCTGCCCGTTCAATCCTATATTCAATGGACAATACACGATAACATGTGATGGAAAGTTGGGGAAGAAGACCGTTAAATATTTATTCAGAGAAAGAGTTGTGAACGCCTCATCACTTACTGGATTATGCCCTAAACTGCCATAAAAATATCAACAAAATCAGTCGGAATTCATAGTTTAAAATAATAAACCATGAGAGTTAATACCCTTGGTGAAATGTAAAAATTTCCAGTCTTGACTTTCACTGCGAATACCGCAATCCCTATCTTCTGGAACTTAATGTACCCACAAATTTCCTCTTTGCTATGGCCCTCTTTGTTTCTGGCTTTTCCTGTGCTTTCTTTCTGTAGTCTGTTCCTTTCTTTCTTTTCTTTTCTTTTTTTTGGGTGGTGGTGGTGGGGTGGGTGGGGTGGGGGGGGGGGGGAGAGTCCCCCCCCCACCTCCACCCATCCATTCCAGTATAATCATTTTCACCAAAAGAGTCCCCCCCCCCACCTCCACCCATCCATTCCAGTATAATCATTTTCACCAAAAGAGTCCCCCCCCACCCCACCCCCACCCATCCATTCCAGTATAATCATTTTCACCAAAAGAGTCCCCCCCCACACACACACACACCTCCACCCATCCATTCCAGTATAATCATTTTCACCAAAAGAGTCCCCCCCCCACCCCACCCCCACCCATCCATTCCAGTATAATCATTTTCACCAAAAGAGTCCCCCCCACACACACACACACCTCCACCCATCCATTCCAGTATAATCATTTTCACCAAAAGAGTCCCCCCCCACACACACACACCTCCACCCATCCATCCCAGTATAATCATTTTCACCAAAAGAGTCCCCCCCCACCCCAACTCCACCCATCCATTCCAGTATAATCATTTTCACCAAAAGAGTCCCCCCCCCCACCTCCACCTCCATCCATCCATTCCAGTATAATCATTTTCCCCAAAAGAGTCCCCCCCCCCCACCTCCACCCATCCATCCATCCCAGTATAATCATTTTCACCAAAAGAGTCCCCCCCCCCCACCTCCACCCATCCATTCCAGTATAATCATTTTCACCAAAAGAGTCCCCCCACCCACCTCCACCCATCCATTCCAGTATAATCATTTTCACCAAAAGAGTCCCCCCCCCCACCTCCACCCATCCATCCCAGTATAATCATTTTCACCAAAAGAGTCCCCCCCACCCACCCTCCACCCATCCATTCCAGTATAATCATTTTCACCAAAAGAGTCCCCCCCCCCCACCCTCCACCCATCCATTCCAGTATAATCATTTTCACCAAAAGAGTCCCCCCCCCCACCCTCCACCCATCCATCCCAGTATAATCATTTTCACCAAAAGAGTCCCCCCCCCCTCACCTCCACCCATCCATCCCAGTATAATCATTTTCACCAAAAGAGTCCCCCCCCCCCTCACCTCCACGCATCCATCGCAGTATAATCATTTTCACCAAAAGAGTCCCCCCCCCACCTCCACCCATCCATTCCAGTATAATCATTTTCACCAAAAGAGTCCCCCCACAACCACCACCCATCCATCCCCACGGGAGGAAAATGAATTAGAAAGATCAAACCGTGACAGAGACAGACAGACAGACAAAAAAAGAAAAAAAGAAAAGAAAAAAAGAAAGAAGAAAAAAGAAAACATCAACAGAAACAGACTACGAAAAAAACAACAACGAAAGAACGTTTCCTTCGCTTTGTTTTTTTTTCTATGTGGCTGTCAGTGTTTGTGCAAAGTGAACATGAGAAAGGGATTCCAAAAAAACAGGGGAAAAACAGATGACAAAAACGTTGCAAGGAAACCTGAAAGTGCCTGGAAGCAACTAGAAAGATCACGATACACGCAGAATTAACCCTTTCACCGCCAGTCAATTTAGAGTACAAAATTCCCTTGTGGTATAAACACAGAAAAGACAGTGGCTAAGAATTAGTTGGGGATTCCCCCTGCGATGTTTAGAAAATATGGCCTATCCTACCACCGAACATTAAGAGCAGTAGGTTCATGGATAACAGACCAGTGAATGGTCACCTTTCAGT
>NC_134896.1:18284862-18292362 GCF_041734735.1 Babylonia areolata | reverse complement strand
TTTCCCTTTCACTGAAACTGAACAAAGGCTTATCACGTGGATGTTCACACACACATACACACACACACACACACACACACACACACACACACGCACACTCCTCCTCCCTCCCCCCACACACGCCTACACATACACACAAATACACACACACACACACACACACACACACACACACACACACACACACACACACACACAGAGGATAACTTGAAACAAAATGAATGATGACTGTAATCTGCGAGCGGATTTTGTCCGTCTGAAGAAGCGTGAGATTACTCGTCTGATTGTCACGGGCCGATTTATGAATTCTGACGCTCTCTCTTTGCAATCTGTACATGGAAAAGAGAGAGAGAGAGGGAGATAATATTAATAATAATAATAATAATAATGGTATTTATATAGCGCTGGATCTTGTGCAGAGACAAATCAAAGCGTTTTCGCAACAGGTCATTCACACGCATGCATAACTCTAATACTGTAGAAACTAAAGACAAGGAAGGGCAGGCAAGGGAGGCTATTTTGGGAAGAGGTGGGTTTTAAGGCCAGACTTGAAAGAGCTGAGTGTGGAGACTTGACGAAGCGAAAAAGGAAGTTCATTCCAATCGCAAGGTCCAGAAACAGAGAAAGAACGGCGGCCAACAGTCGAGGAGAGAGAGAGGGAAGGGGAGAGGGAGAGATAGAGAGAGAGGGAGAGAGAGGGGGAAGGGAGAGAGAGAGAGAGAAAAGGGAGAGAGAGAGAGGGTGGGAAGGAGGCGACCGGTCACCAGACAAGTAAGACAACCTTCGGAGTATCTCAGACGGCTTGCACGCACACTAAAACCGTGATTCGGATGATGCGCCCTCCTCACAGGGTCGAATTACGATGCGCAGTTCAGTTCGGTTCAGTTCGGTTCGGTTCAGTTCAGTTCAGTTCGGTTCGGTTCAGTTCAGTTCGGTTCGGTTCGGTTCGGTTCGGTTCGGTTCGGTTGAGTTCGGTTCGGTTCAGTTCAGTTCGGTTCAGTTCAGTTGAGTTCGGTTCGGTTCAGTTCAGTTCGGTTCAGTTCAGTTGAGTTCAGTTCAGTTCAGACCAGTTCAATTCAATTCAGTTCAATTGAGTTCAGTTCAATTCAGTTCAATTTAGTTCATTCCAGTTTAATTCAGTTCAATTCAATTCAGTTCAGTTCAGTTCGATTCAGTTCAGTTCGGTTCGGTTCGGTTCAGTTCAGTTCAGCGCACGTAAAAGAACCTTCGTGCGTCGGCAACAAGAGAGCTGTCCATACCCCAACCCTACCTCCCATCCCCACCCCCACCCCACCCCCCCAAAAAGGGGGGAATAATATGTAGAAATATCCACTTTGTTAGTGAAACAAATGCACTTTCAGACACTGAGAGAGAGAGTGAGAGAGAGGGGGGGGGGAGAGAGAGAGAGAGAGAGAGAGAGAGAGAGAGAGAGAGAACTCCGAACTCAAAATGTATTTTTTATTCAAGGATTAAGATTTTAGTCATGGCCCATTCTTCCAATCTGTCCTTGCTAATCTACATCAGTTACAATAGCACACCTAAATTTAATGGAAAAGGGGAGAAAGAGAAAAGAAAAAAAAAACAAAAAACAAAAATGTCCTGCAGAAAGAATATGATAAAGAACACACACACGCTACGCACACACACACACACACACACACACATAGATTGACAGATGGATAAGAGAGAGAGAGAGAGACGGGGGAGGGGGGGCAGAGAGAGAGAGAGGGGGGGGGGAAGAAAAAAGTGTTGGTCTTATCATTGTGGCAATGGGCTCTCTCCCCCTGGGCACCAACCCTAATTTCACACAGAGAAAATCTGTTGTGACATCACAGTAATTCAATATCCAATACAGAATCGATTTTTTTTTTTTCATCTAGAAATATTGAGAGAGAGACAGACAGACAGACAGACAGAGACAGAGACACACAGAGACCGAGAGAGAGAGGTCTTAAAAGACACGATTACCATGATATGACATCGAATTACAAATTTGCAATTCTATCATGCAATCAGGTGAACAAGACGTCAGTTTTGATTATCACGAATCGAAAATATTTCTTGCTTTCTGAAACATGAACTCTCTGACAGAAACGCAGAAAGAAATACACACACACACACACACACACACACACACACACACACACACACACACACACACACCACATACACACCGACAGACAGACACACAGACAAACACACAGACAGAAACACAAACACACACACACACACACACACACACACACACACACACACACACACACACACACACTCGCACGCGCACACACACACTGGCAAATCCGTACCATCCAGTCTATCGACCAGCGTTAAAATTGCCGGGTGGAGGGTTGGAGAGGGGGGGAGTTGCGGGGGTGCGGGGGGGGGGGGGGGGGGGTGAACAAAAAAAAGAAAAGAAAAAAGGTGTGTGTCCTCTGGCAGACGTCATCAATAACCGCCATCACCACCACCACACCCACCCACCCGAACAATAACCAGAGACAACACCATGGTCCTTCCTTTCAAGGACATCCTAATGTATCGGGTTACATGGGAAAGGGGGTAGGTGAGGAGTAGAATTAAAGAAATAAAAAGGGGATAGGGGGTGATGATTTTTTTTTTTTAAGGGAAACACACTGTAACAGTGAGAGAGTCGTAATAATGACTAATAGACTGAGAGACCGACAGACAGAGAGAGAGATAGAAGCAGAAGAAGAAGAAAAAAAAAAACTAGTAAGAAAGTAACAAGAAACTCTAGGCAGAGCTGGACAGTACAAGGTCTTCAGTGAAGAAGCCCCCCTCAGTCAAGTGTTTCGGCCCTTAACTCCTTACACTCTAAGGGGGCCGGGCCGCACCCAGGCCATGACTCCTGGATGCCCTTGTATTGCCGCCTTTTCTTTCTTTCTTTCTTTCTTTTTTTTCTGGTCCTCAGCAGGTTCGAACCCGCGCCTCCAGGTGGTCGCCACTTCAGAACCACTGAGCCATCGTACGCCTATTTTGAGTAGACTTTCATTCCTCCTCGACCAGATCCAGGTACTCATTTTTCTGTGAGGTATTTTGTCCTTGCTGATTCTACTTTACTGAGGGCACTGTATGTTGCTTTCAGGTCTTTCCAAAATTTCTGTAGGCTCTGTTTTTCAAATTCGGAAGCAGTCTTCATCTTTTTTTTCTTCAGCTTTCTTTTTGCATTTCGGATGTTGTCCATTTCTCGTTGTCGCCTGGATTTTTGACGAGAGGTGTTCTTGTCTTTGGTTCTTTCACTCCATAGGTTTCCCGACAGGTTGCGTACACGATATCTCCTTAGGTGGCTAACTTGTGTTCCAAGGTGCTCTTTCCTATCAGTGCATCAAGTTTTCGGACTATTTTCTGGTTCAGCTCTTCCCGTTCCGTTTCTGCACTTGCAGGTGGCAGGTTTAGTTTCTGGCGTTTGGCTTCAAGATCTCGTACAAATGATTCGTCTGAAATATCAGCGTGGATGTATGTATAAAAGAGTCTCTGCAAGTTTTCTCTTCCTTTCTTTTGACGCTGCGTATTCACCCTACACTGACAAGCCACATACCGTATCGTATTATACGAGCCTTCAGCAAGGTTAAGCCCCCTCTTTATACTGTCTGACTGACTGTCGACTTGGCAGGTAAAAATGGCTTGGCAGGGCAAGGACAGTGTGGGCCAGAAAGGGAGAAATGTGACAGTATAGTAAGTAACAGGTGTGTGTGTGTGCGTGTGAGGGGATTTGTCACGTCACGTCACACTTACCACGGCGTCAACACTGACACGGGCTGGAAGTATGAAGATTAAAATATCATATGGTGTACACAAAACGTTGGTTGGTTGTGTTGTGTTATGTTGTGTTACACACACACACACACACACACACACACACACACACACACACACACACACACACACAAAGATATATATATATATATATACATACATACATACATACATACATACAGATTGTTTATTTGTTTATTTTGTTTGTTCACACACGCACAAGCACACAGACACACACAGACACTAACGCACACACACACACATATATATATATATGTATGTATGTGTGTGTGTGTATATATATATATATATATATATATATATATATATATATATATATATATATGTGTGTGTGTGTGTGTGTGTGTGTGTGTGTGTAAGACATTTCTCAAAAGGAATGATAGTGGGCGGGAGAGAGAGAGAGAGGGGGCGGGGGGGCGGGGACGAAGCGAAGCGAAACGAAACAAAATGAAAGTTTACCAGGGAAATGAGAGAGAGAGAGAGAGAGAGAGAGAGAGAGAGAGAGAGAGAGAGAGAGAGAGAGAGAGAGAGAGAGAGAGAGAGTTTTGCCTTGAACAATCCTTTCGTTGCCGTGGGTTCTTTAGCGTGCGCCTAAGTGCATGCTGCACACGGGCACCTCACTCGTTTCATCAGAATGACTAGCCTCCAGACAACCACTCAAGTATAGTAGAGTGGGAGCAGGAGGGGAGGAGTGGGGGGGGGGGGGGGGGGGGGGGTGGCGGGGGACGTGGGGGTAGCGGAGGTTACAATGGCGAGTATGGTGGTAGTCGATTACATTAATGCGGACGGCCAGTTTCTCTGGCTTCCTGGGCGGACACCTTACTACCTACCACCAGTGAGCCTCTGTCATCACTCAACGCTTATCTGGTAAAAACGTCGACGCAAACACGTGCGCAGTGGATAAAAACAAACTAATGACAACTGTAGCCCCTTGCGTATCTAGATAGATACAGTGTGAGGGAGAAGGTTGTTACAAGGCCAGATAGCATGTCTGGATTGTCAAGAAACGGTTTAAGGAACATCGGCGTTCCCCTTTTTTATTTGCACGTTGTTCAGAAGACGCTTGTGGTGGAACTAAAAAAAAAAAAAAGAAAAAAAAAAAAGGTAATGATAACATACTGGCAAAGAGGCATAGACGGACAGATTCCTGTAGATGAAGGAAAGACAGTGATATATAAGACGAAGAAGAGGAAGAAGAAGATCAACACCACACAGATATGGAAACACACACACACACACACACACACACACACACACACACACACACACACACACACACTGTCAATTTGTCCCCCTCTCTCTCTCTCTCTTCACTGCGTAAAGGAAAGGTAGCTGAAACAGTCACATTCACTGTAGCCAGCCAAGCCATTCCAACGGTGTGAGATGAACCAGTCAAGAGCCTTGGAAGATGGTATGGCGAGTCCCTGAAAGACACAAAAAGAGGAAAGGAAACCAAGCATACAGCAGAAGGCCTGCATAGACCAGTGTGGCCTTCCTGGCGAATACAAAGTGTGGTGCCTACAATCCATGCTGATACCAAAGCTCCTGTGGCCTCTCCTGATATATATCAGCTGTAGCACAGTCGAGTCGATAGAGGCAAAGATCAACAAGTACACACGCAAATGGTCTGGTCTCACTGACGTAGCACTCTACTGTTACCAAGCAAAGCTGAGGCTACCTCTGAAGTCCCTCGTCGAAGACTATACAGTAGGGAAGGCAAGACTTCTCAGCATGCTCGAAGACTCAGGTGACAGTATTGTGAGATCCAACCAACCCAAGCTGAAGACTGGCTGAAAATGGAAAGTCAGGGGGGCAGTCAGTGCAGCGAAAGAAAGCCTTAAGACGAAGGAAATAATAGGACACACCCAAACCAACAGACAAGGCCTGGGATCGACAAAGATGGAATGGTGGTCCAAGGCAAGGGGGAAAGCAAAAAGAGACATGATCATACAGGAGATCAAGAAGGAAGAGGATGACAAAAGAGTCCAGAAGGCAGTCCAGCAAGGCCAGCAGGGGCAGCGGGCAACATGGGAAAATGCACTCCAAATGAGCCTCAGCTGGAGCGACATGTGGAACATAACCCCTCTGAGGATCAGCTTCATCCAAAGATCTGTGTATGACCTCCTTCCCTGGAATACAAACTTGGTGAAATGGGGGAAAGCAGATGAACCTGAGTGCCCATTCTGCCATGACAAACAAACAGTGGAGCATGTTCTCAGCTCATGCAAAGTGGTGTTGAGCCAAGGACGGTGCATATGGAGGCACTACCAAGTGCTAAAATAAATTGCACACGTGGTGAGCACTAACCCCACCTTCTCTGAGACCTTGTACTGTCCAGCTCTCCCTAGAGTTTCTTATCACATCACATACGGTTTCACACACACACACACACACACACACACACACACACACACACACAATCTCTCTCTCTCTCTCACATCCCACCCCGCCCCTTACTGGTTTGTTTGTTGATGTTTGTTTCATTCAGTTGCTTGTTTGTAGGGTCAGGAAACACAGGTACTGTTTGCACAACTTTAGCTTTGGACATCGTTCTTGATAAATGATCAGCTATGTTGTTGTCATGGCTTTTATATATGCCTGTTTCTTTTCTTTTTATATTAAAAAAAAAAAAAATCTCACTCTGATGAAGCATTTTAGAATCTACGCATTCACGCACTAGCATGTACGTACATAAAGCACCACATTCACGCACTGAATACACAGACACACAGACACACACAGACTCACAGACACACACAGAACACCCTCAACACACACACACACACACACACACACACACACACACACACACAGAACACCCTCAACACACACACAAACACACACACACACACACAGAACGCCTTCAACACACACACACACACACACAACACACACACACACACACACACACACACACACACACACACACACGTGCACACGCGCGCGCGCACGCACAGAAAGAACACCCTCAACACGCACACACACATACACTTACACACACACACACACACACACACACACACACACGTGCACACGCGCGCGCGCACGCACAGAAAGACCACCCTCAACACACACACACACACACACGCACATAAAGGACTGGCAATCCTGAGCTACGCTGTCACCAGAGGCGTCTGACAGCGATGACAAATGATCCCCCCCCCACTCTATCCCCCCCCATACCCCCTTACCCCTATCCTCTGTCTGTCTCTCCCTCCCTCCCTCCACCCCCTACACAGTCCCCCGTCACACTGTAATCGGCTGACGACCCAGGATTTTTTTTTTTTTTTCCTTTTCTTTTTTCAACTGGCCACACACTCGCTTTAGGAAAATAAGTCCCCTTTGTCCTTGGTCTGTCGAACAACAGTGAAACCAATCGCTTTTTTTTTCTTTCTTTTTTTTTCTTTTTCTTTTTTTTTCCATACAGGATTCACAGTTCCAGTTTCAATTTCAGTTTCCGAAGGAGTCGTCACTGCGTTCGGACAAATGTCCATATTCGCTACATCACAGTCATCTTCTTCAGGGCAAATGATGCCGTTTTTTTTTGTTTTTTTTGTTGTTGTTGTTGTTTTTTGTACAGTCGGTTTTGCGTCTGCAGTGAATGCAATCAGAACGAATCATAATCATTAGAGGTACTTTCTTTCATGTGCGCTTCTTTTTTTTTTCCCTTTAATTTTTTTTTATTTATTTTTTTTTTTATAATGA
>NC_134896.1:18264862-18277362 GCF_041734735.1 Babylonia areolata | reverse complement strand
TGTGTGTGCATGTATGTGCGTGTGTGTGTGATGGAGGGGAAGTAGAGGGGTTGTAGGTCAGTGCCAAAAGCGAGAGGGGTGGGGAGGGATTGACCGGTTAAGGACAGAGGCAGGGGAGGGGGAGGGGGAGGGGGAGGGGGAGGAATGAGTGAGGGCAGGGTGATGGGAGGTGTAGGTGAATTGTGTGTGTGTGTGTGTGTGCCCGTGCGCGTGTGAAATTGAATGGAACAGCTAATACAAGAATCCGACGTGTGAATGTGCCAATGTTGTTTGCTGCGTCCTTCACATATTTATTGACGTTACATAGGAAACACCCTTTATCCTAGGCCTTCAGTTTTCCCTTTATAACGGGTCCGCTTTGGGATCGGGATCGATTAGATAGATTGCGCAAGCGCTGCGACGAAAACGGCTTCGTATGCATTTCATATTCCTGCTTTTTTTTTTTTTTTTTTTTTTTTGCTAAATGGTGATCGAGAGAGATTTCTTTATGTGTTGGTGGGGATGTAAAGGGGGGGAGGGGGTGCGGGGGAGGGGGGTTTGCGGGTGAAGGAGAGAGGGGGGGGGGGAGAGACAGAGAGATGGGGCGGGAGGGAGAGAGAGAGGGGTGGAGAGAAAGAAAGAAAGAGAGAGAGAGAGAGAGAGAGAGAGAGAGAGAGTGAGAGAGAGAGAGAGAGAGAGAGAGAGAGAGAGAGAGAGAGAGAGAGAGAGAGAGATTTGAATCTTGAATTTAAAAAAAACATATATATATATTGTCATTACCTACTTAAAGGGAGGTGAAGGTGGGGGTTGGGGGGTTATGGGGGGCGGGGGTGGGGTGGGGGGGTAACATTTCTTCTTTCTTTTCTTTTTTTTCTATGCCGACTGATTACATTTCTCATGATTATCAAATAAAGTTATAGACACTGAAGATGAATAAAGATCTGCAGCACTGTTTACACTGTGAAATATCCAACTAAATGAAAACAAACAAGCAAACAAGAAACAAGAACAATATATACATAAAATGCCACGAGATTCGCCCATCCACTTACGTCTGTGATTTCTTGTAGTCTCTACTTTGTTTTAAGAACAATATGAGAGAGAGAGAGAGAGAGAGAGAGAGAGAGAGAGAGAGATTCAAAAACTTTATTACTCAAGGATAAAGATTTTAGGCATTGCCTAGTCTTCCAATCTGTCCTTGTGACAACAAAAACAGTAACGATAAGACACAACAATAATAACAATAGTAAATACTACCACTACCGCTACCACTACTACTACTAATGATGATGATGATGATGATTATAATACTAATCAACGGACCATCATCATCATACAAAAAATATAATGAAGGGAACTCTGTCACACACTCACACCCACTCACCCACACACATATGCACACACTCATCCCCAAACACACACACCCTTATGCATATACATATTTGCACATATACCCACATGCATGCATATGTTTACATGTACATACAGATATGTATGCATATGCATAAATAAACATAATTAGGTATCGAATCATATTGTAGTACATTACAGATCATATTGTAGTACAATAGCAGATATTGAAAAAAAAAAAAAAAAGAAAGAAAAAAAATCAAGAAGTAAAGGGGTTATTAAGACTGTCAAATTAATTACCAAACAGAATACAGGAAGAGAGAGAGAGAGAGAGAGAGAGAGAGAGAGAGAGAGAGAGACAGAGACAGAGACAGAGAGACAGAGAGAGACAGAGAGAGAGAGAGACAGAGAGAGAAAGAGAGAGAGAGAGAGAGACAGAGAGAGACAGAGAGACAGAGAGAGAGAGAGTTACTCATTATGCCACAGCCCCATATGAACATGGGGTGAGAACAACATTCAATCTCGTAATGTAACCAGAACTACAGCAATTAATTTTGACACAACTATATCGCTTCGGTGAAACGTTTTATACAAATATGAGAGAGAGAGAGAGAGAGAGAGAGAGAGAGAGAGAGAGAGAGAGAGAGAGAGAGAGTGTGTGTGTGTGTGTGTGTGTGTGTGTGTGTGTGTGTGTGTGTGTGTGTGTGTATGTGTGTGCGTGTGTGTGTATCGGTGTGTGTGCGCGTGTGGTCTAAAGTAGTTAAAACTTTCTAAGATGGCATTTTCGCCCACTAGGAACACATAGACACACACACACACACACACACACACACACACACACACACACACACATCCTAACAGAAAAGGTTATTCTGCCAATCTGTTTTATTAACCGATTCAATTTCATCATCAGACGGTCACAGAAATAGCACAGGATTATAGTTTCCAGAACGAACTAGTTACCTTTATGATAATAATAGATGGAAGATTCTTGTTGCTGGTGTTATACACACCGTAACAGTTCGTCGTTAGCATTTTCATGGGGTTACCTTTTCGAACAATCTGACGAAGGCATCACTGTGACGACGCTATCGATTGCGTCATTTGCGTGTGAGGCTTTGACGTAAAAGTTTTGAGGTTTAAAAAAAATAAACACAAAAATATTTTAAAAAAAGAAAAGAGATCACACACACACACACACACACACACACACAATCCCGAAGAAGAAGCAGAAGAAGTGGATAAGTTAAGAAAAATGTGTGACATTTAAAGTATGTATGGGAGTCAGTTTTCTTATATATATCAGGACATACCGCCTCCTCTCCCCTCCTGCGCCCCACCCTCCCCCAGCCCCCTCCACTCCCCAAGTTCATCACCCTACCACTCACTTTTCCCACCCTCCTTTCTGTATTACCTTCCATGATATAACTTCTGAGAAGTTAACTGTAAGTTCCGTGTGTGTGTGTGTGTGTGTGTGTGTGTGTGGGTGTGTGGGTGGATCGGTGCGTGGGGGTGGGCTGGGGGGTGAGGGTGGGGGGGGGGGGGTGGGGGATCGGTGGGGGTCGTGGAAGGAGGGGGGGTGGCAGTGGGTTGACTCACACCACCCCTTTCCTTCTCACAAGGTCTTCCCCCACGAAAGGTCTCTCTCTCTCTCTCTCTCTCTCTCTCTCTCTCTCTCTCTCTCTCTCTCTCTCTTTCCCTCCTTCCTTCCCTCCCTCCACCCCTCTCTCTCCCTCCCTCCCTCTCTCTCTCTCTCCCTCCCTCCCTCTCTCTCTCAGTATGTGTTTTTTTTATCTTCAGTTTAACGTCTATTCACTATAAGTGTTTTTAGACGGAAAGGAGTAAAGAAGTGGATAAAGAAAGGGAATGCATGTGAATATTAGTGTAAAAAAAAATATTCATGTTATGTATCAGAGGGAAAGTATATTATAAGAAAAAGGTCTAAAGAGATTGTGGTGTGTATTGAATGAGGTGTCATGGGAAGGAGAATAATTTTTTTATTTTTTATGTATATGCATATCAACAAGTATTAACTTACAACAATGTAAATATAAAAAAAAAACAACATTAATCATAATACATCAAAGGAGGATACCAACTGGACTGGAGTTTAAAATTTCTGAAAACATTCTAAGCAATGAATAATCATTCAAAATCTTTTCAGTGGCTAATGAAATATTGGAAGAAAAGTCATCAACTACATCTTTTGGAATCAACTGTCTTATGCTCGGACAATGAATGAGTAGATGGCTTACAGTACGTGTGTGTGTGTGTGTGTGTGTGTGTGTGTGTGTGTGTGTAGAGGGGGTGGGTGGTGGGGTGGTCGGTGGATGTCGTGGAAGGGGTGGGGTGGCAGTGGGTTGACTCACACCACCCCTTTCCTTCTCACAAAGTCTTCCCCCACGAAGGGTCTCTCTCTCTCTCTCTCTCTCTCTGTCTCTCCCTCCCTCCCTCTCTCTCTCTCTCTCCCCCTCTCTCTCTCAGTATGTGTGTGTGTGTGTGTGTGTGTGTGTGTGTGTGTGTGTGTGTGTGTGTGTGAGGCTTTGACACGTTGAAATAACCATGTTCTGAGCATCTGTTTCTCTCTGTATCTATCTGTCTGTCTGTTCGTCTGTCTGTCTGTCTGTCTGTCTATCTATCTGTCTGTCGATCTCTCTGCCTGCCTGGCAGTCTTTCTGTCTGTCTGTCCGTCTGTGTATCTCTGTCTCTGTCTGTCTGCCTGCCTCTCTCTCTCTCTCTCTCTCTCTCTCCCTCTCCCTCTCTCCCCCCCCCCCCCCTTCTCCCTCTGTCTAATACGTCTTTCTGACTGTCTGCCCGAATGTGTCTCTCTTTCTAACCAGATGTTTTTAACTGGTATATAACTGAACCTACGTTTTGTGGGTCTTTTATTATTATTTTTTTAATTTTTATTTTTATTTTTGTTTTTGTGGGTTTTTGTTGTTGTTGTTGTTGTTTCCTTTCTCCCATGAAAATCTGTCATCTGAATCCCCCCATTCCCACTTTTATTGTAACGGGTGGGGGTGGGGGTGGGGAGAAGATGGTGAGAGTGGTGGGCGTTGTATGATGCGGGGGGGTTGGGGTGCGAGAGGGAGGGTGGGGAGGGGGTTGGGGTGGGGGGCGGGGGGGGGAGAGTCGAAGGCAAGAAGAGGGCGGGTGGAGGGAGAGAGAGGGTGGTGGGGTGGAGTTGTTGTGGGGTTGTTGAGGAAATGGGACTCTATTTGTGCTTGCCTTTTTTTTTTTTTTTTTTTCCCATCCTCTTGGAATCTCTGCGCAGAAAAAAAAAGACAATAAAACACACACACACACACACACACACACACACACACACACACACACACACACACACACACACACACACACACACACACAAACAAACAAACAAAGAAAAAAAAGGCAGTTGATTCAAATCTTGATCTTGATTTACGCGCGAGTGTAAATAATTCCACTCATTTCCTGGTTACGAATGCGGGGAACATTTTTTTTTTTTTAAAGACAGGAAGTCTGGTTCTCATCAATCATAGTGCCAAGGAAAATGATGACTGTATGCACACAAATCACGTGGGATTTGCTCCTTATTCGGAGCGGAAGTATAAGAACGGATCTTTATTCTTGACTGTGCTGATAGCTGTAAACCGTTCTCCGGATTCTCAGACTTGTCTGTCTCCACGGAGACTGCGATGAAAAAAAAAGAAGAAGAAAAAAAAAAAAAGATAAGAAGGAAACAAGAAAAAAAAAATGTTGTATGAAAGGAAACAGCCTGCGATTTAAAAAAAAAATGAATGTCCTTTTTTATTTTTTTCTTTTTTAAATAACGACATTGTGGTAGGCTTATAAATATGGTTACAAGAAAATGAGATTCATACATTCTATGTTGTTGTTTTTTTCCGCATGACAGACAGCAGGATCCCGAAGATGCTTTTGTATGGTCAGCTGAAGGAAGGCCACCGTGAACTTGGAAGACCCTGCAAGCGCTTCAAGGACACTTTGAAGACAAACCTCAAAGCCTGTGACATAGACATCGCTTCCTGGGAAACTGATGCCCTTGACCGCTCGTCACTGGAGGGTGTTGTGCTCTCTAGTGGCATAAAGACGTTTGAAAACAAGAGAACACTGGCCATTAAGGAGAAGCGTGAGCGAAGGAAGCAGAACTCAACTTCTGGAGAGGTTTTCCCTTGTCACACCTGTGGGAAGTGCTGCGCATCCAGAATCGGCCTCTCCTCCCATATGAGGACACACACCGACAGATAAGCCTGCCTGCCTTCTCATCCGTCGGACCGACGGGAGACTCCATCATGTTTTGTTTTTTTGTTTTGTTTTTTCTTAATTAATTGATTTATCATTGGCTTTCTTCAATTCAATACTTGGTCCTTTTTAATTTTATTCGTTCTTTTTCCGGTTTTTGTTTGTTTGGTTTTTTTGTTTTGTTTTTTGTTGATAGATTTGTTGAATGCACATTGTTAAGATAAGACTGTGAACAGTTCACTGTGTTGGTTATTTTCAGATTTATTTCCAGCTGACACAGCTTTTTACATGATCATATATATATATATATCAATAAAAACTTTTTTCTCTTTTTTTTTAACTGCTTACCAGGGCACTAGCGTGAAATGTGTTGGTAATGAACACTTAGCAGTTGAACATGTTATGCTTAATTTGGGTTTCTGTGTGGAAAACGGGCTTTATTTGTCGTTCGTTTTATACCCTCAACCACCCACCCCCACCCCCACCCCCCTCACCCCCGCCCCCCTCCGTAACCCTTATGCATATAACACATGCACTTTTTTTTTTCTTTTCACTTTGAAAAGTTGAAATTGTGTTGTCAGCTGGACATTTTTATCTATCTTTTCTTGGGAAAAAAAAATCGCTGTTTGCTATTTTACAGCACGGCAGGCATACAATTCAGAAATGAAGTCATGCTCGCTCGCTCGCTCTCACCCTCACGAGAAATGATTGACAGTGAACCACAAAAAAAACAAACAACACACACACACACACACACACACACACACACACACACACACACACAACACACACAACTGAGCAATAGATAAATATTATTAATAAATGAATGATTAGAATGAAATAAGCCACACAGACAAAGCAAACTTCCAAGCAGCTTTACATATTCTTTGTCATTTCCTGACGAAAGTGTAAGGCTCCTGAGCCACTTGCATTGCTCGGACGGAAGAGTCTATAATAGTATGGTCGTAACCCGCTACTAACTGTGTGTCGTATGGAACTGACCAATGGCGTAGTTCGGTCAACGTAGGCATTTAGCCACGTGTAACTGTCAATAAGTTCGAACCAAGCAATGCAACTGGCACCTGGCTCTTTCGCACGTAGCTTTCTTTGTACTGACCTTTGTTTGGATGCACAACTGTTGTTTCTTTGCGTCCCTTGGCAATCAGTTTTGAGGGACAGACAGACAGGCAGATGGACAGGAGCACCGACACAGTGACATAATTGAAAAGACTGGCGACAATAGCCGAGTGGTTAAAGCGTTGGACTTTCAATCCGAGGGTCCCGGGTTCGAATCTCGGTAACGGCGCCTGGTGGGTAAAAGGTGGAGATTTTTCTGATCTCCCAGATCAACACACATGTGCAGACCTGATTGTGCCTGAACCCTCCTTCGTGTGTACACGCAAGCAGAAGATCAGATACGCACGTTAAAGATCCTGTAATCCTTGTCAGCGTTCGGTGGGTTATGGAAACAAGAACATGCCCAGCATTCACGACCCCGAAAACGGAGTATGGCTGCCCACATGGCGGGGTAAAAAAACGACAAAAAAACGGTCATACACGTGAAAGCCCACTCGTGTACAACATACGAGTGAACGCGGGAGTTGCAGCCCACGAACTGAGAAAAAGTAGAAGAAGAAAAGATAGACGCACAAACAAAACATAAAGAGAGAGAGAGAGAGAGAGAGAGAGAGAGAGAGAGAGAGAGAGAGAGAGAGAGAGAAGACAGCGCTGCGTGTGAGTAATGCTGCGTGTCGTCATCACTATGTTCGCTGGCACTACGTATCGATAACACTTCTGTTATTACGTGTTATAGCTCTTCGTGTCAACAGCGTTACGTGTGAACAACACTACGTCTTTATATCGCTACGTATCGACAGTTCTTTTTTTTTTTCTTCTTTTTTTTCTTCTTTTTTCCCCCAACCTTACAGACATTAATCACAACGTTTCCTTGGCGATGTTGGTATAATGATAATAATAATAATAATAATAATAATAATAATAATAATGATAATAATGATAATAATAATAGATACTTGTATAGCACACTATCCAGAAATCTGCTCTAGGTGCTTTACAAAAACGCTTTTGTTAACATAAAACATTACATCAATGTTACATTCACACACACCAAAATGTGACCACACACACACACACACACACACACACACACACACACACACACACACACACACACACACACACACACACACACACACACACACACACTGCATACATACATTTTAACATACATGTGTATCTAACAGCTACCCTAACACATACACACACATAGGCAGGCACAAACATACATAAACATGCGCACACACAATACACATTCATATACATGCATGTAGTTGTGTACACATGCATATGTATACACACATAGTCAAGCACAGCGAACGCAAAGGAAGCCTACCTGCCACAATTGAATTTATTGCTGAGGGAAAAGGTGAGTTTTGAGACGAGATTTAAAAGATGCGAGGGAAACAGAATGACGGAGGTTATCAGGGAGCTTGTTCCACGTCTTTGGCGATTGGGAAAAAAAACAAACAAACAAAAAACAAAACAAAAACGATGTGTCCATAGGTCTTACTTCTGACGTGAGGTATCCTGAGAAGTCGAGTATCAGAGGAAGAACGGAGCTGGCGAGACGGGGTATAGATATGGAGGAGTTCAGAAAGATACTTGGGTCCAGATCCGTTGACTGCGAATGTAGTTGACATATCAGTCGAATAGCCTTGCACTCCAGGCTGTATACACTGTCTCTTTTTCTTTTGTACTTCTCTTTCAGAATCAGGTGTGAGGGGCGGGGAGGGGGGTGGGGGGGACTGAGGGTGTCAGGGTCTGATGGTGGGTGGAAGAGGAAGGAATACTGTATTCTTTGTACAAGAAACGTACCCTATAATACCCTGAGATTGTTTTCCGGAAATCTTTTACGAAAATCAAGGTATCCGAATTGTGTGATATGAGTACAACATATGTTTTGAAGGGAAGCTTGTCTGCATATCCTGTCAAGCATGTACATAGATCCTGCCCTATCTTAACAAAAATGATTAAAGAAGAAGAAAAAAAAAATCCGTGTCTAAAAGTTTGTCTGCAAATCCTGTCAAGGATGTATATAGATCCTGCCCAATGTGAACAAAAAATGATTAAAGAAAAATATATCGCTGTCTAAAAGCTTGTCTGTATATCCTGTCAAGCATGTATACATAGATCCTGCCCTATCTTGACAAAAATGATTAAAGAAAAAAAAAATTGATGTCTAAAAGCTTGTCTGCAAATCCTATCAAGCATTTACATAGATCCTGCCCAATCTAAACAAAAATGGTTTAAAAAAAAAAAAAATCGGTGTCTATCCTTCATGACATGTCCTTTGATAAAGGATCATGATATCAGAACAAGTCGTTGTGTGTGTTGTGTATAAACATGATTTCCCCTTCAAGTCCGCCGTTAAAGGCCTGAAAAATTCATGACTGAAACCGATCGTACTTCATAGTCAATCAAGCAACGCAGGAAGCACTTTCTCGCCTGAAACACGACACATGTGCAAAGACAATAGTAGTGCAATAGACATGTAGCGCTAATGGTGACTGCACGTTGCGCAGTTGACGCGTAGCGCTAATGGTGACTGCACGTTGCGCTATTGACG
Source organism: Babylonia areolata (assembly GCF_041734735.1). Taxonomy (NCBI): domain Eukaryota; kingdom Metazoa; phylum Mollusca; class Gastropoda; order Neogastropoda; family Buccinidae; genus Babylonia; species Babylonia areolata. The sequence continues at coordinate 18,268,145 of NC_134896.1, read as the reverse complement.
CGTAGCGCTAATGGTGACTGCACGTTGCGCAATTGACGCGTAGCGCTAATGGTGACTGCACGTTGCGCTATTGACGCGTAGCGCTAATGGTGACTGCACGTTGCGCTATTGACGCGTAGCGCTAATGGTGACTGCACGTTGCGCTATTGACGCGTAGCGCTAATGGTGACTGCACGTTGCGCTATTGACGCGTAGCGCTAATGGTGACTGCACGTTGCGCTATTGACGCGTAGCGCTAATGGTGACTGCACGTTGCGCTATTGACGCGTAGCGCTAATGGTGACTGCACGTTGCGCTATTGACGCGTAGCGCTAATGGTGACTGCACGTTGCGCTATTGACGCGTAGCGCTAATGGTGACTGCACGTTGCGCTATTGTCGCGTAGCGCTAATGGTGACTGCACGTTGCGCTATTGACGCGTAGCGCTAATGGTGACTGCACGTTGCGCTATTGACGCGTAGCGCTAATGGTGACTGCACGTTGCGCTATTGACGCGTAGCGCTAATGGTGACTGCACGTTGCGCTATTGACGCGTAGCGCTAATGGTGACTGCACGTTGCGCAATTGACGCGTAGCGCTAATGGTGACTGCACGTTGCGCTATTGTCGCGTAGCGCTAATGGTGACTGCACTTTGCGCAATTGACGCGTAGCGCTAATGGTGACTGCACGTTGCGCTATTGACGCGTAGCGCTAATGGTGACTGCACTTTGCGCAATTGACGCGTAGCGCTAATGGTGACTGCACGTTGCGCTATTGACGCGTAGCGCTAATGGTGACTGCACGTTGCGCTATTGACGCGTAGCGCTAATGGTGACTGCACGTTGCGCAATTGACGCGTAGCGCTAATGGTGACTGCACTTTGCGCAATTGACGCGTAGCGCTAATGACACGTAGCATCTTTCGACAAGCACCCACGGGAAATAGAGACTGACAATGACATAAAGAGTGACAGAGACGGACATGCAGACAAGTGAGAGAGGAACAGTCAGAGAAACAGAGAAAAGGACACACGCACACGCACACACTGCACACATACACCCACACATTGCACACACACACACACACTGCACACACACACACTGCACACACACACGCGCGCGCGCGCGCACGCACTCACGCACACACACACACACGCACACACACACATTACACACACACACACACACACACATTGTAACACATTGCACACACACACACACACGCGCGCGCGCGCGCGCGCGCACTGCACACACAGAGACAGAGAATCAATGTGGCGTGACAACAGTTCACCCAACCAACTAATCTCGGAAAGGGACAAACTTTTTCATGCGGTTCATTTATAAACCGCTCCATCCCCCACCCCCACCCCCCACCTAAACCCCTTACACCCAACCCCCAAACCCACCTGCCAATCACACAGCCTGAAATCAACAAACTTTTCAGTAACAAGCTTGTCAGTTTCTTCCACTACTACTACTACCACCCACAGCCCCCCCCCCAACCCCCTTCTGCCTTTGCTGCCTCACCAGTTCTGGCACTCAACCAGGCATGCAGAAAAGTGTTCTTAAAAAAAAAAAGAAAGAAAGAAAAAAAGACAAGAAAGGAAAGAAGAAGAAAAAAGAAGAAGTCGAAGTGGAAGTTATTTGTGGAGGTGCGTGACATGTTAGCTGAGGAAAAAAAAAAACTTCGACAAAAGTTCCTGTCCATCCATTTCCAGATTGGGGAATATATTTTGTATTTGTATTTGTATTTGTTTTATCACAACAGATTTCTCTGTGTGAAATTCGGGCTGCTCTCCCCAGGGAGAGCGCGTCGCTATACTACTATACTACAGCGGCCCCCCCCCCCCACCCCCCTTTTTTTTTTCTTTTTTCTTTTTCCTGCTCGCAGTTTTATTACTTTTTTTTCCTATCGAAGTGGATTTTTCTACAGAATTTTGCCAGGAACAACCCTTTTGTTGCCGTGGGTTCTTTCACGTGCGCTAGTGCATGCTGCACACGGGACCTCGGCTTATCGTCTCATTCGAATGACTATACGTCCAGAATCCAGTCTCTGGAGTGACCATGGAGTTGACACAGCGTCAGGTGTAATTAAGCGGTTGGACAGGTCAACAATTAATACGGGATTAATCCTTTCTACTTACTGCGCACAGGTGACGTTTGATTGCTGCTGGTCATATTCTCTCTCCTCTCTCTCTCTCTCTCTCTCTCTCTCTCTCTCTCACTCGCTGGCTTGTATGTGTGTGCGTAGGCGCGCGCGCACGCGTTCCAACGTATGTTGCTGATTCAAATGTGAATGAAATGATCTGTACTTTCCAGAAATTACTTAAACCCTCTTTTGAATTTAAGCAAACATGTATGTTTCACAGTGATGACTTGTGTTTCAGACTGCCTGTATAATTGTCCCTGTACTCCCTACCTCCCGATCCCCCAACCCCCACCCCCTTGACACGGGAAAATGGCCTCGTCATTAACATGTTCGAGTTCGAGTTCTCTCTGGCTTAACTAATTATAAACTTAGTATGGGTTCTATGAGGGGGGGGGGGAAGGCATAGATAAAAGGAAGGGTTACATTTGGATGGTCAATTCCGACAATGTATTTATCTGATGTTTTATATGTTTTATATGTACTTTGTTACATTTTAAGCAAATGACAAAATACCAAAGTGCCGCTTATACCTTTGTAGCTCAGTTTACTTTGGTTATGTTTTTCCTTTCTGTTCCTTTTTTTTTTTTTTTTGCACCATTTTTGTTCTGACTTGTACCTACCATGTCACTAGAGCTTTACAGCTAATGACATTAAACATTTCAGTGTTCAGTGTTCACTCTCTGGCTTTTTGGAACAATTCAGTTTTCTCTTGTTGGCCTCGAAACGCTGGAACAAACGTCTCTTCAAACAGACGGGCGCAATAGCCGAGTCGTTAAAGCGCTGGACTGTCAATCTGAGGGTCCCGGGTTCAAATCACGGTGACGGCGCCTGGTGGGTAAAGGGTGGAGATTTTTACGATCTCCCAGGTCAACATATGTGCAGACCTGCTAGTGCCTGAACCCTTTTCGTGTGTATATGCAAGCAGAAGATCAAATACGCACGTTAAAGATCCTGTAATCCATGTCAGCGTTCGGTGGGTTATGGAAGCAAGAACATACCCAGCATGCACACCCCCGAAAACGGAGTATGGCTGCCTACATGGCGGGGTAAAAACGGTCATACACGTAAAAGCCCACTCGTGTGCATACGAGTGAACGTGGGAGTTGCAGCCCACGAACGCAGAAGAAGAAGAAGAAATCTCTACAAACAAACTTG
>NC_134896.1:18252362-18257362 GCF_041734735.1 Babylonia areolata | reverse complement strand
AGCCGAGTGTCTGGGACAAACAACCGATAAAGCTGATTCTAATAAGGGATAACATGCCTGTCTCAATGATTGTGCTTATCGGTTTCTGCTATCCGCACGTGGGGGTGGGGGTGGGGGTGGGGGTGGTGGTGGTGGTGGGGGGGGGGGTTGCTGCAGGATCTCAACGTGTAATTGTTGTACCACTGACGGCCCTCTTCTTGAACTACCACGTGTGTGTGTGTGTGTGTGTGTGTGTGTGTGTGTGTGTGTGTGTGTGTGTGTGTGTGTGTGTGTGTGTGTGTGAATGCATAGTAATGAACACAATAAGCAACAACAACAAAAAGAAAACATGAGTAAATAATGCAGACCAGTGGGCTAAGCTCTGAACGCTAGCTTGGGTGTCGACAGATTGGTAGTCCACGCCCCATATACTACTGTATTTATTTCTTCCTTTATTATTTGATCATGTATTATGTATCTATAAGAATAATAAAAACAATATTGGCGCAGTCTCCCCTATGCCCCCCCTCCCCCCACCCTCCCTTTTTTTTTTTTTTAAATAAGTCGATTGATTGTCCTCGTGATGAAGGTTTTCATTATTTCTCAAAAAAAAAAAAAAAAAAAAAATTATATATATATATATATATATATATATATATATATATATATATATATATATATATATATATATATACATCATTATCCATCATGGTACACAAAATGCAGGGATTGCAGTCAACACTGCGTGGAACAAGCTCCCTGATAACCTCCGTCATTCTGATTCCCTCGCATCTTAAATTTCGTCTCAAACTCACCTTTTCCCTCAGCAATAAGTTCAATTGTGGCAGGTCCACTTCCTTTTCGTTAGGTGTGCTTGCCTATGTCTGTATACAAATGTATATGTACATAACTACATGCATGTATATGAATGTGTTTTATGTGTGCGTGTGTTTATGTAAGTTTGTGCCTGCCTATGTGTGCGTATGTGTTAGGGTAGCTGTTAGATACACATGTATGTTAAAATGTATGTATGCAGTGTGTGTGTGTGTGTGTGTGTGTGTGTGTGTGTGTGTGTGTGTGTGTCTGCGTGTGTAGTCACATTTTGGTGTGTGTATGTAACATAGATATAATGTTTTATGTTAACAAAAGCGTTTTTGTAAAGCACCTAGAGCAGATTTCTGGATAGTGTGCTGTATAAGTATCCATTATTATTATTATTATTGTTATTATTAACACTGAAGCCACTCTGTTCGTTTTACTAAGGTCCGACAGTAAAGGGCTGAACTTCAGTCTGTTCAGCCACTCTTGGGGAAAATCAGTCGTTGCTCCTGCTTACCCTATGCTGTGTATGAACCAAAAAGCAGTGAAATGAATGATTGAAAATACTACTCCTCCTCCTCCTCCCTCCTCCTTCTCTTCCTCCTCTTCCTCTTCTTCTTCTTCCTCCTCCCTCTTCCTCCTCCTCCCTCCTCCTCCCACCTCCTCCCCCTCTCTCCTCTCCTTCCTCCTCCTCCCACTACTACTACTACTAATGATGATGAAATGGAAGATGATCGTAACAACAACAGCAATAACAGTAATAATAATGATAATCGTGATATTAACAATAATAATGATGATAATAATAACAATTATGATGATGACGATAATAATAATGATAATAATGATGATAATAATAATAATAATCATAATGATGATGATGATGACGACGACGATAACAACAACAACAACAACAATAACAACAACAACAACAGCAACAACAACACACACACACACACACACAAAAATAATAAAATAATGAATATGATAATGATGATCATGACAATAACAATAATGATGATGATGATGATGATGATGATGATGATGATGATGATGATGATGATAATAATAATAATAAGGCTACTTGTACTACCACTACTACAACTACGACTACAACAACAACTACTTCTACTACAACTGATGATAATGATGATGATGATGATGATGATGATGATGATGACAACTTGTGTTAAGATAGCTCTCACTCTGCGGCTCTATTGACCAGCATCACTGCAGATGCCGAAGATAATTAAGGCTACAGACCTACGATTTTATGGCTGCTTGGTTTGTCTTGTTGATGGCTTGTTCGGCTGCCAGAGTAATGTCAGGATCGATTTTGAAGATCTTGGATCATGCCACTCTGATCTGAGCTGACAGGACAATGAATGCAGATCAATCGACAGCTTTGAACTTCGGAATGGATTGAATTAATCGCTTTACATCATCCCCAAACCCCATGATTGAAGCAATTATCTATTTCAAAGAAGAAACAAGCTAAATCATGAGATTCACTGATCATATTCTAATCAGTTAAAAGCAACTTTTCTCTCTCCCCCCCCCCCCCCCCCCCCCCCCCCCCCCCCCCCCCCCCCGGCAACGGCCCCAAAACGACGTCATATTAAATGACTCGGTCCTTTCAAAATTAGCGACGATGAATGCATTCGAAGCGTGAATCATAGAGGATGGGGTTTTAAAAACTGCTTTCTTTGGAACTGGCTTTCTCCTCCTCCTCCTTCTCCTACTCCTTCTCCTGCTTCTCCTCCTCCTACTCCTTCCTCTTCTCCTCTTCCGCTTGAAGCGCGTCGCCAAAAATGTGATCAACTGTTCTGGAAGAGCCCCCCCCCCCCCTTTCTTTTCTAAATCCGTAAGGAAGGAGAGAGAGAGAGAGAGAGAGAGAGAGAGGGGAGTGACCGTTTCCTGTGTAGCAGCTCATCCATACCCCTGTCTGTTTTCATCCCCGGGGTCAGTTACAGCTAGCCCAGGATAAACCCCAGAGGCTTTGAGGAGAAGACCAGCCTAGAACGACACAATGGGGGAGATTAACTTCAACTGGTCACAAGCGACCCCCACCCCGCCACACACCCCCCTCCCCCCACCCCCCCGCCTGACTGAATTTTACCACCACCCCCAGCCCCCTGGTACTGATTATAAGAGTCAGTTATAGGCTTTCAAAGTAACCCCCCCCCCCTCCGCCCCCACCACCACGTTTACTTCCATTAAACAGTAATTGAGAGAGGGTGGGGGGTTGGGGGAGGGGGTCAGTAAAGGCAAGCCCAGAACATCACCCCTTCCTTTTCAACAGCTTAAATAAATCCGGGGGGTAGTTTCCAGCTAGGGGGTAGGGGGCTGGGGGGGGGGTTGGGGTCAATTATGAACAGCCACAATTAAATCCCCCCCCGGGGGGGGGGGGGGGGGGGGGGGGTCATTCAAGACTGACCCAGAATGACTCCGGGGTAAAACTTAGCCGGGAGGGAGGCAGTAGTTTGAGGCTGTCACCCGGTGTCTGCCGCCCGATTTCCCACCTTTCAGTGGTGCCGCCACTCCGGCGCTGACCAATCATCACCGGGCTTTCATTTCCTGCCTCATCGGCCATTATTTGCGCATTCAAGCTGCAGTTTCAGCAGATTGTGTGTGTGTGTGTGTGTGTGTGTGTGTGTGTCCTCAATTTTACGTCTTCCGAGTTTAAGTGATCTGTGTGTGTGTGTGTGTGTGTGTGTGTGTGTGTCCTCAATTTTACGTCTTCCGAGTTTAAGTGATCTGTGTGTGTGTGTGTGTGTGTGTGTGTGTGTCCTCAATTTTACGTCTTCCGAGTTTAAGTGATCTGTGTGTGTGTGTGTGTGTGTTTGCCATAAACGTGTTCCATAGGCGCTTAGTGACGTCACTGATGACATCAGAAAAGGGAAATCGCTGTGGAAGGCTGAAAATTCACACAGTTTATCTGGAGTTGTGTATCTCCAGACCAATGTTCTCAGTTTTAGGCTTATTGTTTTGGATATTGTTTTATGACCTGAAACACCACTTTCTACCGTTTCAGCCCTGGCACTGAAGGGGTGAGCGCAACGAATCGCTTTGCATCACTGGGGCAGGACCTCAGCCCGAACGGGGAAAAAAAAATCACTGTTCCATCAGAGAACACAAAATGATCAGATTAACTAACCACATCCTGATCAGGTAAATTGCACGCTAGCTCTCTTTCTCAGCAACGAAATATCAATCAAAACAAGCACTTTCAAAAAATTAGCTGGAATGAATTCATAGCACGAATCATAGTGGCAGGAAAACAACAACAACAAAAAAACCAACAAAAAAACAAAAAAAACACAAAAAAACAACAACAACAAAAAAACTGTTTTCTTTTTGAATCTGCTTCTTCCTTCTCCTTCCCCTCCTCCCTCTCCTCCTCCTACGCTTCCAACTCCTCTGCCTCAGCAAGTTATCGATGTTTGATAAAGTGTTCTGGAAGGACCATTTTCACCCTCAAGAGACGGAACGGCCAGGGCAGAGGAGAGAAAGCACCCACCCCACCCCCACCACCCCTGCCCCCTCCGCAGCCCCCAACTCTACACGCTGCTCTTTTTTTTTTTTTTTTTTTTTTTTTTTTGCTGGTCTGCCCTTGTCTGCGAGACATGGACCAACACGGAGGATTTGGAAAGAAGAATTCAAGCCATGGAAATATCGAGGTGTTACCGAATGATATTGATAAACAGTAGATGCACTGATCACATTACCTAAACGAATAAGTGCGCCGAACAATTATCAAGCGGCTCGTTATAGACCTTATATGAAGATCTGCTGACATCAGTGGAAAAAAAAAACCCAACAAAAATAAAAAGACAACAACACACACACAGAAAGCTACGCTTTTATGACTGCAAAACAAGCAAGATCTAATGGCCTTGCTGAAACTGCCCTTCAGGGAGCTGTTGATAGAGGAAACCAGTGGGGAAGACAAACAACAACAACAACAACAACACACACACACACACACACACACACACACACACACACACACACACACACACACACACACACGAAGACACACACACACACACACACACACACACACACACACACACGCACACACACACGCACACACACACACGACATACACACACACACACACACACACACACACACACACACACACAGAATCGAAGACACACACACACACACACACACACACACACACACACACACACACA
>NC_134896.1:18234862-18247362 GCF_041734735.1 Babylonia areolata | reverse complement strand
CAACATGGGGACCATAACTGTAAAAGCCAACAACAGCCCCAACAAATATTACGAAGATACAAATGTAAAAAATATCACATACATCGTTTCATACATACATCCACACACTGCAGGTAATAACTAGTATTCTTAATGTAAAAACAGAAAGAATTAAGAAACATTATTTGAATATAATTATAAACATAGCCTACTATACTGCACATTGATTATAATAGACAGATAAGGTAAGAATAAAGATGAATTGCGGAAAACCACAACCAGATAATCAGCACACACCCGCACCGCACCCCCCCCCCCCACCCCACACACGCAGTTGTGTTGTATTGTGTTACTTTTTTGTCACACCAAATTTTTTTCCGTGAGAAATCCAGGCTGCTGTCCCCGGGGGAGAAGAACGCGTGCCACAAGTGTAGAGCTTCCCAAATATATTTTTTTTGTTAGAAAACTTTTCTTTTTTCTACCTGTAAGAGCATTGTCTTCTTCTTTTGCGTTCGTGGGCTGCAACTCCCATGTTCACTCGTATGTACACGAGTGGGCTTTTACGTGTATGACCGTTTTTACCCCGCCATGTAGGCAGCCATACTCCGTTTTTCTGGGGGAGGGAGTGCATGCTGGGTATGTTCTTTTTTCTATAATCCACCGAACGCTGACATGGATTACAGGATCTTTAACATGCGTATTTGATCTTCTGCTTGCGTATACACACGAAGGGGGTTCAGGCACTAGCAGGTCTGCACATATGTTGTTAGGAAAAATCTCCACCCTTTACCCACCAGGCGCCGTTACCGAGATTCGAACCTGGGACCCCCAGATTGAAAGTCAAACGATTTAACCATTCGGCTATTGCACCCGTCGTAAGAGCGTTGATTTTATTATCAAAAGTGGATTTTTCTACATACTTTTACCAGGGACAACCCTTTTGTAACCGTGGGTTATTTTACGTGCGCAAGTGCATGCTGCACACGGGAGCCTCGGTTTGTCGTTTCCTGCTGCTGCTGCTGCTGATGTTGTTGTTGCTGTTGTTGATGATGTTGTAATTTTTGTTTACGTAGTTGTTGTTTTTTGATGTTGTTGTTTTGTTGTTGTTGTTGTTGTTTTTTAAGGAGGGGGGGGGCGCAGGGATGCTCCAAAGCAATTTCCCTTTCATCCTGAAGCATGGTAAAAAAAAAGAAAGAAAAAAAGACAAAAAAAAAAGACTGCACTGATGTGCTGAATGAGAGAGAAAAAAAAAATGATAGTGCCGATGGCAATTATGAAGAAACCATAAGATCCACAGGTCTTCTTTTCCAACAAATGTAACAATGGAATAAATAAATGAACAAATAAATAAATGAGCAAATAAATAGATAAATAAATCGATCAATAAATCAATAATCAAATCATGAAATAGATAAATGAATGCACTAAAGAAAGAAAGAACGAATAAATAAAATTAAATGAATATTGAATGAATGAACAAAATTAATAAATAAATAAATGAATGAATAAATTGATTAAAAAATAATTTATTTACTCTTTCTTCTTTCTTTTTTTTTGGTCTCTGCTGTTTCCTCTCTCTCTCTCCCTCTCTCTCTGTCTGCATATATCTCTCTGTGTCTCTCTTTCTTTCTCTCTCTGTCTGTCTGTCTCTGTCTCTCTCTGTTTCTGTCTCTCTTTAAAATTTACTTTAAAAGAAAAGCAACATCGTACTTTTTCTGTCTGTCTGCCTGTCTCCCTCTCTCTTTTTTTTAAGTGTGTGTGTGTGTGTGTGTGTGTGTGTGTGTGTGTGCGTGCGTGCGTGCGTGTGCATGCGTGCGTGCGTGTGTGTTTGTGTGCGTGTCTGGGGGAGTGTGGGGGTTGGAGGGAGGGGTGTTTGTGCGTATCAGGAAGGGTTGGGTGGCTGTTGGTGTGATTAACCACACCGTTTATTGCTTTTGAACTTTGAATTTTTCATTTGGGGCGAGGTGGGAGGGGGGGTGGGGGGGGTGGGGGGTATTCAGAGAGAGTGGGAGAAAGAAAAGGGGAGAGATGTGTATCGAAGCTTGTGCGCAAACCCATTACTCCGTTCGTACAGACACGGATAGTGAGATTTTTTGTCAGTCAAAACAACAAATGGTGTTCTAGAATAGTGCAGGAGCAATTACAGGTAACGTTATTTTAACCGGACATTCCCTTCGAATAAAAGCATAAAAATGATGATGAAAATCTATAGTGTGTCCATGGTGCATTTCAGTATCAAAGGGAACGTTATCATGTACTGTTGATTTCGTTCCTTGGGACTTTTTTTGTGGTTTACTTGTCCATGATATAAAAGACTTTTTTTTTTCTTTTTAAGATTAAGGTTCCCCGTAACATTTTCACGGCCATGTGGGCAGTGAATCCATACCCACTGTGTCAAGGGTTCGGCACAGGAGGGCCAGGCCCCATCCTCTCCTTCCACTCTTCTTCTTCTTCTTCTTCTGTGTTCACTCGTATGCACACGAGTGGGCTTTTACGTGTATGACCGTTTTTACCCCGCCATGTAGGCAGCCATACTCCGTTTTCGGGGGTGTGCATGCTGGGTATGTTCTTGTTTCCATAACCTACCGAACGCTGACATGGATTACAGGAGCTTTAACGTGCGTATTTGATTTTCTGCTTGCGTATACACACGAAGAGGGTTCAGGCACTAGCAGGTCTGCACATATGTTGACCTGGGAGATCGTAAAAATCTCCACCCTTTACCCACCAGGCGCCGTCACCGTGATTCGAACCCGGGACCCTCAGATTGACAGTCCAACGCTTTAACCACTCGGCTATTGCGCCCGTCTCTCCTTCCACTGTTTTAGCCTTCCTCAACCGAAGTCAGATGTCAGTACACACCTGCGTGAAGTGAGGAAAACTCGGAGTAAAGTGCCTTTCCCAAGGACACAACACCATGCCTGAACGTGGCTCGGACCCTGAATCACTGGTTTTTATAATGGACCAGGAGCCAGTTGCATTGCTCGGACGGAAGAGCCTGGTATGGTCGTAACCCGCTACTAACTGTCTGCAGTATGGAACTGACCAATGGCGTAGTTCGGTCAACGTAAGCATTTAGTCACGTGTAACTGTCAAAAAGTTTGAACCAAGCAATTCATCTGGCACCAGAAGTCCAGCGCCTGACCGATTCAGCCACGTCGCTACCGAAATATACTTACAGATCCGTATGCAATTGTTGTTGTAAGATTTTAGGCCTGTTCGTGGTACAGACGCTGACAGCAAAGGTGGTTTTAGGATCGAGTTGGAACACCACGAACTGATTTGAACTTGAGTGCAGTTAAATCGACTACTTTTAGCGTCAAAATGAATTGAATCACATTGTTTAAATAAATGGTTTAGAATCATTTCCAATCTCATTATTAAAGCAATTCCTCCCGCCCCCCCCCACCCCTTCACCTCCCCAAAAAAGGGTATTGAGATTCATCGATCTCATTCAAATCAGTAAACGCAACGCAAGCTTTCTGCCAACCAAGTAATCATATTAAGACTCGGCGTCCTAAAAAAAAAAAATCTGCAATGAATTCAAAGCACGAATCACAGAGGAGGGTTTAAAAAACACTTTCTTTGAAATCTGTTTTCTCCTCCTCCTCCTCCTCCTTTTCCGCTCGAGGTGTGCATCGAACTTAATGAACTATGCTGGTGCGGCCTTTCCCTGCTTCAAAGGGGACAGTAGTTGTGGTGAGAGGGGAGGCGCCATTCAATTTCAAATTCAAAAGACTTTATCATTGTCTTCTTCAAGCGATTAAGATTGAAAAACTATATGTAGGCTCAATTAAATGCTCGTCAGCTGATAAAATAAGTGACGTGAACATAAATGAATAACGGTACACCCTTCCTCGATTACTAGTACGTATCTGTCATTATCAGGCAAAAGGAAAAAAACGCTCAGGTAGGAACATTGCAACTTTCTGAAACACAACACCAATAGCTGAAAATTCTATATAAATAAAGTTAAAACTGCGACTAAGATTACGAGCAGCAATCAGTAATTCCCGGGACCTTGGTTTATCGTCTCATCCGAATGACCAGCACCACAAAACCACAGTTCATGGTCCATAGAAAAGGATACAGAAGGTCTGACGTCTCTGTTCTGGTGCCCGGATAGTTCGTCAGGAGGCACCGTAATCACATGGGCGTTGTTCACCAGCGACCCGGGTTCGAGGATCCGCCGTTCTAGCATGATGTTGTGTCCGTGGGAAAGGAATTTAATAATAATAATAATAATAATAATAATAATAATAATAACAAGACAGGCAAGGCCTTCGAGACTCACTTGTGACACACGCTAGAACCAGTAAAGGAATCATATGAGGGGGGGGGGGGGGGGGGGAGGGAGGGGGGAGAAAAAAAATCGTAAAAATTGGTCTTGTATTGATAAGCTTGGTATGATAAAAAAAATACAACAACAAAAAAACAACAACAAAAAAAACAAACAAACAAACAAAAAAACAAACAAAAAGACAAACACCAGGCCTGCTACCGGGATCAAACCAAGCATGATCTGTTCAGAAACAAGTATAGTCTCATCCCCAACACCACGCCACATCTGACGTCACTGGTCGACCAAATCTAATGCTATGGGTCTTTTTAGCGCAAAAAAAAATGTAATTGTATTTGAGGCAATAACACCATTCATATAATGTTTTCTTGACATATCTCGATTATTCAAGAAATTATTTTAATTCGGCCGTAAAGGAGACATTGACATTGCCTCAGGCACACAGCAACATGTATAGATATGCACAAACCAGTCTAACAACAGGCTGACCAAAACTGAAAGAAACCCTTCGATCCATTTTTCTTTAATGTTCATTCCAGTTAATTAAGTATCCACTTCAGAATATTCATATGCAGTAAACACGTCGATGCCACACATATAGTGACACACATAGTCAAGCACACAACACGCAAAGGAGTGGACCTGTCACAACGAAACTTACTGCTGAGGGAAGAAGTGAGTTTTGAGACCAGATTTGAAAGAAGTGAGGGAGTCAGAATGTTGGAGGTTTTCAGGGAGTGTGTTCCACGTTTTTGGGCGATTGAAATGAAAATGATGGGAAAAAAATCATGTGTCCGTAGGTCTTACTTCTGACGTGAAGTATCCTGAGAAGTCAAGTATCAGAAGAACAGGGTTGGCAACTCAGAGTATAGATAATAATGGGAGGAGTTCAGAAAGATACTTTTGGTCAGTCCCGCTACTGCAAGAAAAAAGTCAGTGGATAGCTTATGGTGTATTGATCAGAAACAGGCAACCAGTGGAGAGACGGAAGGAGAGGAGAAATATGGAGATACCGAGGCTCAGCTCTGAGATAAAGTGAATGTGAGAGAAAGCGTGGGGTTGTAAAACAACAACAAAACAGCGTGGGACGAACAGTCACTTTCCTCGCAGTGCTGTGACAGGCGAGGTGAACACTTGTTCACTGACGTGGTCATGGTCTGGTCTTGCAGTGGTGAGCAGTTGTTTTCCGCTGTCAGCCTCAGAGACGGCTGTACTACCTACATTATGAGTCTGTTTGGTTTCTTTGTTCATTCATTTCTCTCCGTGTGTGTGTGTGTGTGTGTGTGTGTGTGTGTGTGCGCACTCTCCTTTTCAACTGTTGACGTTTTATGCCAGAAGTGGATGCCCGTCACCAGTCATATAAAGATCAAGGTGAAGAACTGCATGGACTTTGTGACGTTGAAAACAAAGATTTGATGTTCTGTCACACTTTGGCTTCTCCCGGTTTGAACTTCGGAAACGGTTGTTTCGTCTGCAACGAGGCCTGTTTTAAAAGTCCGAGGTAAGAAATGCTAGCATGATTTGTGTTTGTTATTTAAGGCAATGACGGTTTTCATCACAAACAATACAGGTTGCATCAGTTTGGTCGTGGGCTGTATGGGCATAACATTCGTTTTTCGTAAAACACGAGAGTTGAAATGGTTATGTCAAATTTTGGGATTTTCAAGCAGCACTTGCAAATCTACCACGGTTTTATATTTCAGAGATTTTGAAGTGGCATCTTCACATCACCGCGACAATAACAATCTCAACTCATAGGATCAAACTGTAGGCTGACCGTGTAATCTATCAAAAATAACAGCGCTTTGCTTTCTTAAAGATTCTGCGCAAGATTTGACAGGAAATTGATTTCCGTTTTCTTTTACTCCGTCTGTTTGATGTTTTTGGGTATTGATTTACATTCACCCCGATTTCATGTCGAAGGTTAATAATGTCAGGCAAACTTTCAAAAAAAAGTCTTCGTTTGTCTGATTTCTTTTTCTGCAGGGTCCACGTTCTATGTTTTTACCTACTTGTTTGATTTTGTAAAATGAATATTATTTTTAGCAAAACTGATTGAGCTTTTTTTTTCTTTTTTTTTTAACCCCACTGTTGATAGGAGCGGCGTTGGACAGGTTTTTTTTCTTCTTTCCATTCCTTAACCGGGTAAGGGAGTATACAGAATTGTTTATGGATATAACCTTGTGAGACCATGTCAGCTGATTGTATCGCCATCGCATTAAATTATTTTGTTTTTAGTGTTCCCAAAACCAGTGCACCTTGTACACTATGCCGCGTCACACCTACTCTTGCTGATGGTGTTTTGATCACAGAATCTACCTTTAATCCATCCCACCTGTTGTAGAATCTACCTTTAATCCATCCCACCTGTTGTAGAATCTACCTTTAATCCAACCCACCTGTTCTTGCTGATGGTGTTTTGGTGGAAAACAAAAATAATGATACGAAATCCATAATATTCGAAACAAAGCTCTTAAAGACTGCTTCCACACAGTCATAACACACACCAGGTGTGTCAGCTCTGAGCCGTGACGATCTCTATGCCCTGACGAAGCCTGTAGGTGTGGAGCTTATGGTCAGCCTAACTGTCTCACACGCCGTAACAGAGCCTCTGTAAAGACAACAGAGCATCTGCCGGTTCGGAGATATCTGACCCTCTAAGCTGCCATGCTGAACGTGGAGAGCTGTGGATTAGAGATTTTGGCTGTTATCTGATAGACTCGGTGTATATGTCTGCTGGACAGTTTTTACGAGCCTACAGTTCCGTTTTAACCCCCTCGCCTAAGTGTTACTATTCATATAGTTTTGGACGTTTTGTCGAGCCAAAATGCTCTGACTGTGAACCTTTACATATTTTGAAAAGTTTAGCAGGCCTGTATTTCCCTATGTCAGTCTCTGTCATGACTGAACAGATTTTATATGTTTTGGAAAAGGGTTGGGTCCAAAGAAATACGATGCCTTTCGTTTGTATTTAATTGAAGAACAAAAAAATTCTTCACAATTTTTTTTTCTCATCTTTTGTCATTATCGTCTTCTTTTTTTCGTATCGTTTCGTGGGGAATGTTTGAGTATCTTTTACGTTATCAGCGTCGCAATCTGTGCTCATTTTGCAAAGTCACTTCTTCATTTTCGGTGTGGCTTCCTGAAAACAAACATCATGACAGACATTTGTTTAAAAAGAAAAAAAAAGAAAAAAAAAAAAAAAGAGGCGGTCGTATTTTGTTGTTCTCCGCGTAAATATCCAAACAATGATATGGTTAATGTTCTTACTTTTCAAATGACTGCAATTTATCAATAACTAATTTATTTTTAAATCTGATTTTTTTATATTCTGAATTTGATTTAGCTGGAGGCTGGACTAATGAGCGAGTCGTTAATAAATGGAACGGTTTGCCAGACAGTGTTGTGACTGCCCCAACCATATCATCTTTCAAGACTAGGTTAGACGCTCATTGGGCCAACTCTCCAAGTATTTATGATCCAGTATGCTATCATTAGGCCACGCATGCTGGTATACTGTATCTAAATGAACGACGAACAGGCATTCACTGGCCTCAAACGTCTGATTCCAGTTCAAGTTCAATTAATGTTCCTCTTAGTAGTAGTTGAACCTTGACATGTTTGAGCTTAAATCCAAGCTGTGCAAGCGGAGATAAAACTACAGGCATTAATATTATTTTCTCTGGTGACTTGTAAGGACAGTCTCTCCCGCAAGAATTTAAAGGAATGATACGGTACCCGATACATACTGATGCATAGTGTATTGTTTGAATGTATGTGTACGGGTGTGTGTGTGTGTGTGTGTGTGTGTGTGTGTGTGTGTGTGTGTGTGTGTGTGTGTGTGTGTGTGTTATGAGTATGTATGTGTGCGGTGTGTGTGTGTGTGTGTGTGTGTGTGTGTGTGTGTGTGTGTGCGTGTTTGTGTGTGCGTGTGTGTGTATGTGTGTGTGTGTGAGAGAGAGAGAAAGAGAGGGAGAGAGAGAGAGTTGGTTGGTTGATTAGTTGGTTGGTCGGTCGGTCATATCAATGCGCGCGCGTGTGTGAGTGTGTGTGTGTGTGTGTGTGTGTGTGTGTGTGTGTGTGTGTGTGTGCGTAAGTGTTTGTTTGTGTGTGCGCGCGCGCGCGTGTGTGTGTTTGTGTGTGTCTGTGTGTGTGTTCTTATCATCCTCTCTCTCTCCCCTTTACTCCTCTTGTCTCTGTCTCTTGCTCTCTGGCTCAATCTTCAAATTGGAAGGTCAGCCGTCATTACTGACTATTACTCACGTTCTGTCTCTTTCTGCCTGTCTCCTGTTGACTCAATGTCCCAGGCTTTGGGGTTTAAAAACCAAAATCTGCGCACTGATGTTAAAGACAATGTCGCGATATCTGTTGCAAACAGTTTTAGAACACTTCCCAATCTGTTTTGCGGGCTGTTTTCTGTTCTCTGACACGAGAAAATTATATTTCAGTTATATCGCTTTTAGACAATAGCTCTGAGCCAACACGATCTCTATGCCCTGACGAAGCTGGTAGGTGTGTGGGCATAAATATTGTCAGCCGTTAAACTGGCACATGTACGCCGTAACAGAGCCTCTTGTTGCGGCATCTATAATTGTCGCCTTGGTTCCATGACGTTAGATGAAGGTTCGAATCCTGATGTCGTGGCAAGGATCGTAATAACAGCAGCTGCGATGGCAAGACAGACCATATGGAGAGAGACAAGAACACCACCAGCCTGCGCGCTATTATTTTGATTTGATATGGATACTTATTATATATAGCGCCTATCCTCGGTCGGAGTCCAAGCTTAAAGCGCTGTACAAGTTTCGGGGTTGACGCCGGGATATCATTATGACATGAAGCGTAGAGTACAGCCTTGTCACGAGGTCCCAAAACCTAAATGGACCTCCAGGTGTGAATGGGAACCTGGTTTCGGTTGGGGAATGTTATAACGGCGGAAAGGGAGGATTGGGCTCCGCCTTCATGTGCCACGTCCTGGACACAGTAGATAATTATGAATTCACTGCCCTGATGGTTGTAAAAACCTGTAGGATCTTTAACCGTTTTGCCCTCCTACACCCTTCCTTTCCGTCATTTCTGCTTTGAATTAATAGTAGTTGATGTTCAAAGGCCGCGTCTAATATCGGTAGATGGCTCCAGCTAGTTAGAATGAGATCAATGAAGACAAATTTCCCCTTAAGATGAAAACTGGCTCCATTCATTGATTCCTTTATTTCTTTGAAATAAGGATTTTCAGTGCACTGCGATATTCAAAATGGCAGATCAGCCAGATTCAATTTCATAAACCCCGTCTGTTCAAACCAGTGCCGACATTTCATCATGTGATCGCAAGATGCCATAACTTCGTCACGATTCTGTTGTTTATTCACATGCTTGTGGGTCAAATAACACCCTTTCGTGATGATACGACTTAAAGAGAAGAAGAACAACAACAACAAAGCAATAATGACATCCATAACGTTTCGTGGAAGTGACAATATGAAGAGAAAGGAGAAGAAAGAAAAAAAAAGAGGGAAAGAAATAAAACTAGTTCTCTGCCCTCCCCCCTCTTTTCCTGTGATCCGTGCTTTGGATTCTCATTACAGGTGGGTGTCAATAGCCTCATCCAATATCAGTGTTCCCAGAGATAACATGATTTCAGCTGATGACAGTGTCACTGATGAACGCCATTGTAATATATTTGCAATTATGGGCTTTTTTATTCCTTTGAAATCATGAGGATTTCCGATTATCTTGTGGATCCCAGCTGGTTAGATTTAATCACACACGAAACCTGTGTGTTCGGACGAATTTCGATAATCATTTCACAAGTAATCGTGAGGAGGAATTGTGTGAATGATAGAGGACGACTTTTGCATTTGTTTTGTGGACTATATGAATACATAATTTTATGAGTAAACAACCGGATGATTTAAGTGACGTAATCTCAAAAGTCTGATTGATATGGCTTGCAAACTAGAGGATTAAGGCCTTACGCAAGTGACACTCCATCAAAAACATAAATTGCGAATGTAAGATGAGTTTACTGATGATCGTGTTCTGCGCAGTCAAGGAAGAACATTAACTGCCCACTGTCTTAGGCCCTCGCCTCAATATTGGTCAGAGATAAAGTGCCGTTGGTCGAAAAAAAGAGCATGGAAAGATCTGGCGTTGTTTTAGATGCTTGTATAACTCTGTCGGTCTAGGCTGCATTCAGGGAGATCGTGAGTTTGTCCCGAGTGTACCCAGATTAACGTTTCCGCTGCCCCATCGTAAGGTAGTGTCAATCTGGTGGTGAAGTATTGTATTGTGTCGCGTTGCGTTGTGTTGTGTTGTGCTGTGTTGTTTTGCGTTACGTTGTATTGCATTGTATTGTATTGTACTGACCAGAACCCCAAGCCACCAGTCAAGCTGCAGTTGAGAGGGGAGACAAAACCCCGGTCCGCAGTATGATAGAAACAAAGCCCGCGAACACTCCTTTCCGTGTGGGCTGCATTACCACCACACCACCACCGCTCTGCGTCTCGTCTCTGCAGTTAAGGCGCCTTGGGTGTCGAATTGCTCTCCCACTTCCCCTTTTCTTTCGTGCTTTGAATGCGTTGCAGTTGGGGTGTTAATATGTGTGTGTGTGTGTGTGTGTGCGCGCGCACACACACACACACACACACACAGGGGAGGGGGGGGGAGGGAGTGCGAAATATTTAATTCAGTTTAGGCCAAGGCCACTTACTGAAAGGGGGCGATCATACAACAATAACCCAAGGAGAAAGAGAGAGAGAGAGAGAGAGAGAGAGAGAGAGAGGCGGGGGGTTCAACTGATTAGAATGTCTTTGACGAATGTCACTTCTTAAGAAGACATTCTGATCATCTGAAATCGGGCTATCTCTGGGCACACTGGTATTAAGACACCAGCTGCATTGGATTCAGAGCACGAAGGAAAGTTGATTTTTCGTCCAAAAGAAAATAGTTTCAATAATGGGGTTTTCGCTGATTTTTAAATTCATTCGAAGTAGAGGATTTCAGGGTTTGCTGGGCAGCATTCAGAGCAGTCAGATTACATCCAGCCACAAATGAACTCGCGCAAGTGTCAAAATTGGACATGTTATCGATAGTGAAGAGATGTCACAAAATTAGTAAGTGTTGATTTTGTTCATGCGTCAAAAGACATTTGACAACCCAAAAGGCCAAAATATGTCATGCAAATCATTTGCAAACTAGCCGAGTTAAGTTTTCGTGTAGATAAACGAATATACACATGGTGACAGACTGGCCGAACAGATTTAAAATACTTGGAACTGTGTTGAATGCGATTGGGGGCAAAAAACGTTGACAGACAAATGAAATGGCGCCCCAAGGCCTTGGGCAAAATCGGTCAGACAAACTTCTGATCCAGTGTTCACCAGTGAGCAGGGTTCGAGCCCCCATTTTTCGGCATGGTGCAGTGTCCTTGGGAAAAGGCACTTTTCTCCGAATTTATTACTCTGTTTTATTTCTCGTGGTGAGGGATGATCAAAATTCAATTTGTCTAATGATACGGATGATGAAAAAGAAGGAGAAGATGAAATGAGGGATAAATTTCTAGAGGAATGCATTAGCTCCTCTTCCTCCTCTCCCGTTTTTTTTTTTTTTTTCATCCGTGCTCTGAATTCATTACGGTCGAGGTTCAAAGGCCTTCTCTGATATCGGAATACCCGGAGAGAGCCTGACTTCACTTGATTAGAATTGATTCAATGAACGCGAAGATTGTGGTTTTTCGTCTAACAAGAAATGGCTTAGGGTATGGCTTTGGAGATGATTTATTGTCTTTATTGGAATATGTGTGGTTGACTGGAACGTTCAAAGCACTGACACTAGCCAGCCGAAACAAAGCAAGTGTCAATATTTTGTAAGTACAAGTAGGGATTAACTGATCATTGTATGATCAAGGCCTGACTAAGCGCGTTGGGTTACGCTGCTGGTCAGGCATCTGCTTGGCAGATGTGGTGTAGCGTATATGGATTTGTCCGAACGCAGTGACGCCTCCTTGAGCTACTGAAACTGTATGACGCTTTCGTTGTTTATTCGCATGTTTATATCTGTTCCAGCATAACAACTGAATTCCCTCCCTTTTCACCCACTGTTTCTGTTTCCATCCAAGTGTTTTACAGTGAATTTGAAATTGTTTTTATCAATGATGATGAATATGTATTCTGTGCTTTTTATCCCTTATTTATTTATTTTTTTTCTATTAAAACTTTTTAAT
>NC_134896.1:18214862-18229862 GCF_041734735.1 Babylonia areolata | reverse complement strand
ACGTATACATACAGCAAAGAATGACCATTAATCAAACTGATGTAGGTTACATAGAACGTATAAGTAACATAGCGAATTAATGGTCATTCTTGCTGTGTGGCATGTAGAGAAACTCGGGATAAACGTGTGTTTCGGAGATAGAAACGGCGACAGAAAAAAGGGGAAAGACCTCACAGGAGACTTTCTTCTTCTTCTTCTGCGTTCGTGGACTGCAACTCCCACGTTCACTCGCATATACACGAGTGGGCTTTAACGTGTATGACCGTTTTTACCCCGCCATGTAGGCAGCCATACTCCGCTTTCGGGGGTGTGCATGCTGGGTATGTTCTTGTTTCCATAACCCACCAAACACCGACATGGATTACGGGATCTTTAACGTGCGTATTTGATCTTCTGCTTGCGTATACACACGAAGGGGGTTCAGGCACTAGCAGGTCTGCACATATGTTGACCTGGGAGATCGTAAAAATCTCCACCCTTTACCCACCAGGCGCCGTCACCGTGATTCGAACCCGGGACCCTCAGATTGAAAGTCCAGCGCTTTAACCATTCGGATATTGCGCCCGTCATCACAGGAGACAATCTGAGAGAACACGGAGGTTTCTACTCAAAGATGCAGCTTCCACTTTGGGAGAGAAAAAAACAAAACAAAAAAAACAAACAAACAGGCATCCGGGACTGACCCCTACGAACAAAAGCGACTTTCACCGAACCAAGTCCCCAGCTCTGAACAACTGGACCTTAACTCTCTCCATACGAAATATTGCAAGCGGAAGGCTCATATACTGAAGACGTGAATGTTGACAAAGAATACCGCAATTCTGACGACGGAAGCTAAAGGTTGGGTCATTTAGACACCCACTGGACATCCGAGGTGTCTGTGTTGAGGAGAAGAGAGGGCTGGCCGTACTGAGTGAGCTAAAAGGGGCCATGGGCCATTTGAACTCAACTGTACTGCGGAGGAACGAGCCCGGTGGGCGTGTCAAGAACAAACCACACGTCAAGTGACACTAAAGGGAATCCGTTCTTCATCTTGCTGTTCTGAGACAACCAACATTTAGTAACACACACAGTTTGCGGAAGGAGGAAGGAAGGAAGGAAAGAAAGAAATCGCTGAAAGGGAACTTAAACCGTCGATGGGCAAATACAGCGCGCAGTCACCAACATCAAGTCGAGATTTAAAAAAAAAAAAAATCAAAAAAAATCGGCCATTAATTAAAAGGAAAGACAAAAGAGACACCCATGAAGATCTGTCAAATGAAGTCTTCTCTCTGCGCCTAATCCTCTTGCCAATTTCAATTCAACAGTGACCCCCACCCCCTCCCCCTCTTTCCCCATCTCCTCCCCCAAGTTCCGCAGGAAAATGATGTTTGTTGTGATGTTCAGAAAGGCTTCACATGCTTTGCTATGATGAGAAACTATTATCGAGGACATTTGTACCGTATCCCTCCAACCCTCTGCCACAGCTCACCCATCACCACCCGACATAGTTACGTAACTATTTTGAAACATGTCGAAGAAACATTCCAAGCAACAATTTCTCGGTTTTCGGCTCGGATTGGGACATGATCATTACTTTGTGGTGAAGAAATTATCCTAAACCTTGCTTTCCTGTTTCTGTGTGGAAAAAAATCCATAATCTGTTTAAGCTACTGTTCTCCAAATATAGAATTCAAGCATCACTTGCTTAGCGTAGACATAAAAAAAGATTATGACATGATCGAGACTGAAATATGCAATCGCTGTATCCTTCGATGAAGCCCCGGCTCCGATTACACATTCGTACGTTATTCATACTTCGAAATACATCTTTGACAAAACACAGACCTTCCGAAAACAACAACAACAAAACACACAACAAACCTAGACTTACCACCATTCCTTACGCAACGACTGAGACATCGTGCCTCCATGCTACATGAATGAACAGACTACAACACAGTAACTTTGGATTATGAGGTAACACGATATCATTCACAGAGAATACGCATGATATATAACACAATGCGATATACATATCGCAGATGCAATGTTTACAATTTCAGTTTGGACATTTTTAAACACACCACACATTTTCTGGTAAGAAAGTAGAAAACATATCTCTCTAATTTCCGTGATTCCTGATACACTAACACTGATACATGGACATAAGGATGGAGATCAAGGCATACATTGACTGACACATCCATACAAAACGTACATGACCTGCAGTGCACACCTACACCATGATTATTTGTATCAACAATATCTATGGAACCCAGTAAGAAATTGGTTCCACCCCACAAAATTATGTATTCCCGGTGTCACGTTGGTGATAACCATATATATATATATATTTTTTTTTTTCTCATTCTCTTTCTTTTTCTTTATGGATGACAACACTGTTATATATATATATATATATATATATATATATATATATATCGACAGGCTCTAAAAGCACTGATTTCCTTGATTCATGATATTGTTGCAGACCCTACTCAGTTCCACTTTGAAAATCTAAACAGTACAATAATATTGCGAAGAAGTGTGTGTGTGTGTGTGCAAACATATGCAAATTATTTAATAATTGGAAAAAAAAAAAACATGCAGTGTGTGCAACGATAAGATACATCATCAGTATTTTAATTTCCATTCACACAAAAAAAACATGGCTTCAAAGCATTGGTTTTGAATGCGTGAGCGAGCATGTACATACACGCTTTCTCGCTCCCCGCCATCAGCATGACTAGAAAAGAAAAAAAGAAAAAGAAAAAAAGACAAAACACAACCTAGAAACAAAATGTACACAAGAGTACACACAATAACATTCCCCACAAGACATAGGCAACAGTTGGTTTGCTTCATCTTTTTTTTTTCTTCTTCTTCTTATCTAATGGGGTTTCACTGTCATAATTTTCATATGCCCCGGAGTTTAATTAAAGCAAGGCATTGATTGTGCTAATAAAAGCGGTGATGAAAACATGGTCGTATCATGATATTTGCTGCCTTAATGATGGAGATGGGGGCTGGGGGGGGGGGGGGGAGAAACCGGAAACGCCAAGGGCACGCGAGGACGGGAGACCAATCCAAGCGCCTTTGGTGGTGGTGGTGGTGGGGGTTTTTTTTTGGTCCCCCCCCCCTCTCTTCTCTCTGTTCACGTTAGAACTCCACCCTAACCCTATGACAGGGCGACACCTCAGATTTTACGGTTTGAGCGTGCGTTCCAACTGCTGAGCCGTCAGTTCGTGTCTGGTGACCCAGTCGTTTTTAGTTCACAGCTCGAGTTCAAGCATCAATTTTTACACCAAAGTCTCGTTTAATCTCTCTCTCTCTCTCTCTCTCTCTCTCTCTCATCCCTGTGGATGTGGACCGCTGAATTATTGATGAGTCTGTGATGGAGACGTTCGTACTGTTCTCATACGCGTTGATAATTATTTCCGTGAAAACACTTGACGCTTCTCATAACTCTACATGCAAAATTAATTTTAAAAAAAAGAAAAGAAAAAAAAAAGAAAAAAAGAAAACGATCGCCACAATCGCATGAAACCATACATCCCTTTCCCACGACAACGTTGCTAATTAATTTTTATCAATCATTTTCTGCGACATCACTTCCGCATTATTCCTTACCATTCTGACGATGACATGCCTGCATGATTCGAACATTCTTTTCGTGGGTCATAAGCCGCTAAGATATCCTTGCAAACACACACACACACACACACACACACACCACAGAAGAAAGTTGCTATCATTCAGGTAGTATGCCTTCACTTCATGTATCGACCTCTCTGATGCGTAATATCGACAGAATGACGAGATGAATTGCCTGATTTGTGTGTGTGTGTGTGTATCTTTGTTTTTCGGACAGATTTGATCCCACGGCAGTTACCTCCAATGTTCCGTCACGTCGTCAGTGTCACGTCGTCAGTGTCGCTGCCACACAGTCAGTCAGTTACAAACACAACACCACGAACAACGTGGAGATTTGAATGAAGACAGATGGTGGTGGTCCCCAGTTGTCCTGCTTGGGTATGGGAGGAAGTTTCAGTTTTCATTTTCGAGGAAGTGTCGAAGTGTACAAGGCGATCCATATACATTACACCGACATCTGCTCTGACAGAAGCAGGCGCCTCAGTGACACATAAACCCAACGCACAAGTCTGGTAATGAAAAGCCGAACCTAGGTTTGTATAAAACCTTCACATAAAAAAATCTAATAAAACAAACGCACTCACAGTAAACAAAGGGGTGTGTGTGGGGGGGGGGGGGGTAGGATGGGGGTGGGGGTATTGGACTGAAGGGAAAGAGGGGTACTGGATTGGCAAAAAAAATGTCTGAGAATTCATCAGCTTACATCGGGTGGTAGGATGGGGGTGGGGGTATTGGACTGAAGGGAAAGAGGGGTACTGGATTGGAAAAAAAAATGTCTGAGAATTCATCAGCTTACATCGGCTGAGTTCAAGAGAAGAAAGAAATCCAAAGAAAATGGTCGCTGTGTCTTTTTTTTTTTTTTTTTTTAAGGTCATTTGCGGAACGCAATCTTCTTTATGAACTATAATCCACAACAGGCCGTTATAACAATTAACAAACATTACAGAAGGTGAAGCACCAAAATCACGATACGAAACACAACATAGACATACTCGTACATATAATCGTCGCAAGAACCAAACCTACAACTAAGCGCAAATAACATAGGTAAACAAACACGACGACAAAATAAGCAAAAGAAAAAAACAGCCACCAAAAATCACCAACCAAACTTTTGAACACAAAATTCAGTCACAGAATGTCAGGAGCTCACGGGTCCGGCTGTAGTGTTCTCTGTGTGTGTGTGTGTGTGTGTGTGTGTGTGTGTTCTTCTTCTTCCGGATGATGCCCAGATTCAACCAGTTGACTATTATCGGCATTTATATTTATCGGTGTTTTTTTTTTTTTTTTTTTTTTTTTTTTTTTTTTTTTTTTAATCATTCCTAACCGTAGCATGATATCCCCCATTTTTCATTCTGGTTTTTAGTTACACGTGTATATTATCCAGTGTAGAACCATGCGTTCCAGCACTTGCATTTCCATTGGGGGGGGGGGGGGGGGGGGCTACAGCATGGGTAACCTGGTCTGTCCTCCATAATTATCGTCCTACCCACGCTTTGCGCACTGGACAAGGTACACATCACCCACAGCACAAGCCCATAGTCTTCCATGACTCACGGATGCCGACAGGGCAGAGGTGAGTGTTTATCCTTCGTCTCTCGCCTTTTTTTATATCAGTATCAGTATCAGTAGCTCAAGGAGGCGTCACTGCGTTCGGACAAATCCATATACGCTACACCACATCTGCCAAGCAGATGCCTGACCAGCAGCGTAACCCAACGCGCTTAGTCAGGCCTTGAGGGAAAAAAAAAAAAGAAAAAAAAAATATATATATATATAAGCGTACATACATAAATAAATAAATAATAATTATGATGAAAAAAAAAAGATAGTAGTAATGAAAATAATGATATAATAATAATAATAATAAATAAATAATTAAATAAATAAGACAACAATGATGATAAATAAGCAAATAAATATAAACCATGAAGACACACATCCACACACTTTTTTATATGTATGGAATACCTTTTCGTTGGACAAAGTTCTGATTCTGAACACACATAGCAGAACTGTTTGGGCAATAGATAACCACATTTCTTCCCCTCCACTCCTCTGTGCGACTGACGGACTGACTGAGAGACGGAGTGAAGGTCCACGCATTGTTGTGTGAGCTCCACTGATTCAGTCTGAAGAGGGGAACATTGAGGATATCGTTACGGTTTCTTTACTCAGAATCGACAGTTTCGACGAACTTGAACATTTCGGTGGTCTGTCACCACCACCACCACCACCTTCCACCTTCATCAGCTAAACTGATGCAGAATAGCTTTGAACAGGACAGTC
The DNA here is from genome assembly GCF_041734735.1 of Babylonia areolata. NCBI lineage: Eukaryota > Metazoa > Mollusca > Gastropoda > Neogastropoda > Buccinidae > Babylonia > Babylonia areolata. Next base: position 18,223,937 of record NC_134896.1, on the reverse strand, counting down.
TGTGTGAGTGAACTGAACAAAGTTCACAGCTGCGTAAAAAAAACAACAACAAAAAACAACAACAACAACAAAAAAAAACAACAGTTGTCTGGCCACAGGCGCCTGATCCTGTGGTGTTTTTCAAACAGACTGTCAAAGATTAGGGGGAATTACAAGGCCAGTGTCGCCCTGGTTGAGGCTAGGCTTTCTCGTCTTGATATCCCCGTCCTCTTCCAGAAACTGGTCTGCACAGCACCAGTGTCCCGTCCAGGTCAATATTGTGACTGTGTCGTAAGATGCTCGTGGAACATCTTTCCCCCCACCTTCCAACAGCGAGCAACATCTGACCATCTGCACCTCATTTCCCTTCCGCATTAACCAATCAACTCTCGCAAAGCAGATTGCTTGGAGGAATGTCGACTCCCTAAAGCGCAAGCAGTGATTGGCTGTGGGCAGTTTCAGGGTTTGCTCGTCAGAGGAGGCCTCCGCCTTCCCCATTCTTCCTCTTTTTTTTTTCTCCTGTTGTCCCACATTTCGAACCCACAATCCGATTTAATATCGCTTTTTTGGGGGGGGTTATTTGCCTGGGAGGATGCCTGGGGGGTGGGTGGGGGTGCGGGAGCAGAGAGGAAGGCCAGCAAGAACTCATGCTCGACGCACCCCCCACCCTCTCATCCCCCTCCTCTCACCGACATCCTATTGCCGTCAGCAAATACACACGGTATCGATGTTTCTTCATTTCCCCCTGGAGTTACACTTTTGTCGCCCCCACTCCACCATCCCCTGTTCTAAAGCTGGGGAGGGGAGAGGAGGGGAAGGGAGGGGAGTTTGCTGGGGGAGCACAGGGGGAGGTGTCAGATACTTGTGGATGTGCAGCAACGATTTATTTATTCATTTATCTATTCATCTTATCTTATTTTATCATATAAACGGGTGAGGTGTGTTTTTTTGTTGGTTTTTTTTTCAAATCTGAGAATAATCAACATTAAACTGATCCTCATCAATCCGCATTGTGACGTCAACAGAGAAAAGAACACAGCTGTCCTCAAGCTTATCCTGATCCTGGAGTCCACGAGTTTGATCCCGATGACGGAGAGACACGCGGTGAAAAGTCGACAATAATAATAATAAATCACACACACACACACACACACACACACACACACACACACACACACACACACACACACACACCACCGCTGTGTACCCGAACTCGCAGCAAACAGTCCCCCATTACCCCCATTTTACCCCACCCCTACCCCCTGTGCTGGGTGCTCTCTGAAAACCTGTGTTTTTTCCCTGGCCTTCCTCTTTGACTTCGGCAGTCTGCTCATCATTGAGTATGATAGTAGTGTCCGACAATGACCGACTATCTGGGCTAGAATTTGATTATAGTGGAGAGTGTCTTGCCCAAGTTACATCCCCACTCTCTCGGCAAAGAAGGTTTTAGGACAGTCGGCGTTGGGAATGGTCCCTGAAGGCCAACAAAGCCCCCAAGGCTGCAACAATAAGAACCGGTGCAACCTTGTCTCCCATTTTGAGAGTCATAGTCCTTCACAAAAGATTACGCTGTAAATGACTTCCCATTGCAATGGAGAAACCATCGATCATACAGCTCTCACTTTGCCGCTGGCCAAACTGTAAGCATATGTCATCACTGAGTAACGTGTTGCTCACTGGATCGCGATAGCATGTCTCCGTTCACAAGGCGCAGAAGCGGAAAAAAGTGAACATGCGAATGCTTAATGGATACACTTGTTGTAACTAATCACTCGCAGAACGATCGTCTTGGGGGCAGACGGTGCAGAAAGGGCGGAGAGACCCCATGCCCAGGAGTGTGTTCAGAGCAAAGGTGACCGAGGAGAAAATCAAGGCTCAGTCAGACAGAGAAGACCAGCGTCAGACTTCATTCAACTATGCGTAGTGTAGGAGGAGGGACTGTCTCACACCCGTACTGGTCTGTCCAGCCACACCCGACACTGTATCAATCATCACCCACAGCCTTGCAACTCTGTAGGTGTACTATTTGTATTTGTATTTCTTTTTATCACATCAGATTTCTATGTGTGAAATTCGGGCTGCTCTCCCCAAGGAGAGCGCGTCGCTACACTACAGCGCCACCCCCCCCTTTTTTTTCTTTTTTTCTTTTTTTTTCTGCGTGTAGTTTTATTTGTTTTTCCTATCGAAGTGGATTTTTCTACAGAATTTTGCCAGGAACACCCTTTTGTTGCCGTGGGTTCTTTTACGTGCGCTAAATGCATGCTGCACACGGGACCTCGGTTTATCGTCTCATCCGAATGACTAGCGTCCAGACCACCACGCAAGGTCTAGTGGAGGGGGAGAAAATATCGGCGGCTGAACCGTGATTCGAACCAGCGCACTCAGATTCTCTCGCTTCCAAGGCGGACGCGTTACCTCTAGGCAATCACTCCACTATTTCGTAGTCTCGATAGTGTAAGCATGAAAATGCTTGAAGCAACTTGTAAGACGTAGCGCGGAGTCTCCCTCAGTTCTCAACCCAACAGGGGTTCCTATGACAAACAATAAAGTAGTCAGAACGTGGCTACCCATTGGAGTAGTGTCGCTTGGCTCATTTGCATCTTAGTCGATACAATCCGGAACTGGATGTACAGATACTTGGGACACTGACGGGATGCCTGTGTCAATCCTTGGCAAGGTGAACATTCTGACGGCTGCCACATGTTGTTTCCTCCTTTCTGTAGCGGCTTGTTATCCTCATCCGTGTATCTTTTTTTTTTTTTTTTTTTTTTTTTCTTTCAACCTTTTGGGCACGGTCATAACATTCTGGTTAGGATCACAGTATCCAGACCTGGAGGGAAACGTGTGGAACTGGGATCAACGACGAAGAGGTACAACACTGGACTGAAGGCCATCCAGGCTTTTTCTCCATTTCCATCTTCGTTGACTCTGATGGTGAGGTGATGCGTTGCGCTTCACCGAAAACCAGCCTCAGCACCCACACATCCATTCTCATCATAATCACTGATGTTCTGGCATTTATCCACAACTTAGCATCTCCCGCACCACAGACTCCGCCCTTGCTACCACCCCACCAACCCCCAACCCCGTTGCCCATCTCCCAGCTTGTACTTTACCACAAAACAGAATAACTTTTTCATGCGTGTTGTCTTTCTACCACACTATACCAAAAAAACATACCTCTTTCAAAACGAAACAAACAAGGAAGAAATGACTCACTCGTGAACGTCCCGCAGAAAACAAAACAAAACAAAAACACACATCCACGAATCAGAACCCGTTTTCTCAGTCTGGCAGCCGTACCGAATCCCTGACTGACTGACTGACTCAACGTGCTGACGGTCGCGGGCGGAAGCGGGTGACTGTACTCAGTGGTCACTCACTTCACTCACTGGGGGCACCCTCGGGTGAAGGCTGCTGCAGCTTGACGTTGATGTAGCTGGCGATCAGCAGAGTGATCTCCTGAATCTGAAACACAAAGTTCGGGGGCGAGGAGGTGACAAAGCGTGGAGGGACATCATGATCCGAGTACGCTACACCTTGAAAAACAAAATCTGGTTAAGAATAGGAGAGAGGGAACGAACGAACAAACGAACGAACGAACAAAAGAAAGAAAGTTTGTTTTTTTTATATTGAGGGAATAAAGGACTAAGCACATATGGCTTGTTTTCATCCTGCCCTCATGAAAAGGGAAATATAACCAAGTACTCCACACAAAAGCATAAAAACACAAGGAAAAGTTTCAAAGAATGTCACCACAAAAAAAAGAACAACATATTAGGTACATGCATAAATATTACTTAGATCAGAGAGACAGACAGACAGACAGACAGACAGTGGAGAGACGGACAGATGCCCGCCTTTCTCCTAAACTCAACGTGCTGGCCATGCCTTGATAGCCAACCCTTGGTTAGTAGTGCAAGACATGAACGGAAAACGAACTGAAATAATTAAACATCATAAACGCAGAAGCAAACATTTCAAAAATGTAATGAAATGGCAGACACGCAGAATGCAAGCGACTGAAATAAAACGAGAAAAAAAAAAAAAAAAATCTTCCCGCTGGCAAAATGTAAAATTATAGAACCGACAACAGAACTGAACCGTCAGGCATAAGAGCATTCTGACTATCGTCTGAAATCAGACTGAAGATGTACGTTCAAAACGTTGTGTTCACGATAGTGGAGATCACGCAACGATTCCAGACTGAAAAAGAAGGTCCTAATACCATCCTTTGAAGCTGAAAAAAAAAAAAAAAAAAAAAATCAGCGAAACATTATCAACATCACCGCCACCACAAAAAAAGGAACAGTGACAAAAAACATCACCGATATGATGAATCTGCAGCAACATCGAAGATATCAACGTAACTGGTGGTTTGGTGAATAATAATATACACAGATCTTGGTTTAAAAAAAAAAAAAAAAAGATCCCTTAATGGGTTTGGGGTTATCTTCCCATGCGTTTAATTGAACATAGAACGAGGAGATACTCTTTGATATTAGAAGCAACACACATGAGCTTTACAGAGGGGGTAACATGGAATAATATGACAGACTAGGCTGACAACACTGCGGAATGGACAGGAAAACCATTTGACAGGGATCCAGAATTTGATACACAGCAACGACGGGCGCAATAGCCGAGTGGTTAAAGCGTTGGACTTTCAATCTGAGGGTCCCGGGTTCGAATCTCGGTAACGGCGCCTGGTGGGTAAAGGGTGGAGATTTTTTCCGATTTCCCAGGTCAACGTATGTGCAGACCTGCTAGTGCCTGAACCCCCTTCGTGTGTATCCGCAAGCAGAAGATGAAATACGAACGTTAAAGATCCTTTAATCCATGTCAGCGTTCGGTGGGTTATGGAAACAAGAAAATACCCAGCATGCACACCCCCGAAAACGGAGTATGGCTGTCTACATTGCGGGGTAAAAAAACGGTCATACACGGTAAAAGCCCACTCGTGTACATACGAGTGAACGTGGGAGTTGCAGCCCACGAAAGAAAAAAGAAGAAGAAGAAGTAGATACACAGCGGACCGATCTGGAGGAATCCGGTGAACAGTTCTTCCTTGCAAGGCGCTCCAATGACTGTTCACATTGTTCAGGGAGGAGAAGAGGAGGGGGAGGTGAACAGGCGTAATCTACATTCACATTTTTGACATTATTATTATTATTATTATTATTATTACTATTACTACTATCCTTTTGTACTTCTTGTTATCATCATCATCATTATCACCATTATTGTTATTATCAACGTTCTTGTTCTTGATGTTATCAATATTACTATTACTATTATTATTATTATTATTATTATTATTATATTTCTTTTTTTAAAATTACTATTATCAGCATTATTATCATTAACAGTAGTTCTAGTAGTAGCAGCACTACTACTCCTACTACTACTACTACTACAACTGGCAGCAGCAGCAGCAGCAGCAGCAGCAGCAGCAATAAGAAATTGTTACGTCATCTCTCTCTCTCTCTCTCTCTATCTCTCTTTGTGTGTGTTTGTGTGTGTGTGTGTGTGTGTGTGTGTGTGTGTGCGTGCGTGCGTGCGTGCGTGCGTGCGTGCGTGCGTGCGTGCGTGTTTCTAAGTCCGTTCCACGTTTTGAGATGTCAGGCCCAGTCCCGGCAGGACAGACAACCCCACCCACCTTTGGTTTGAAGAGCGAGAAGAGGAACTTCTCGGTACGGATCTCGTAGTGGTGAGGGGCAGACTCCACCAGCTGGGTGACCACGATCATGAAGTCTTCTCGCCAGCCCCCGAAAGTCATGATCGACTTGTAGTCGTACAGCGAGATGGGTTGCTGAAATCCAACACAGATAAAGTTTTGATAATCTGATGGACTGATCGTAATGACTGTACATGCATGTGTTGTTAAAATGTTCACGGTCTGTCCGAGAGGAATGGCTGTGTCATCATCATCATCATCATCATCACCACCACCATCATCTTCTTCTTTGGTTATCATCATCATCATCATCATCATCATATCATCATCCATCATCATCATCATCTTCTTCTTCTTCTTCTTCTTCTTCTTCTTCTTCTTCTTCTCATCATCATCATCTTCTTCTTCTTCTCCTCCTCCTCTTCCTCTTCATCATCATCAGTGACCAAACTCTGAACAAACATTAAAATCACGGAGATATTTGCACAACTGGCTGCCAAACTTGGTAGAGCAGCCGTCATCAGACGCTCATCATTCGTTTCCTGTGTCACTCAGTCAGGTTTCAGTCACACGCACTCACACACAATTGTGTAAGTCACGTAGAATATGCAATTTCATGTTAAATTGTTGTGGTTGGTGTAAAGTGGCTAGCTATGTCAGTGCATCAAAGGTCACTATGGGAAAAAACCCCAACTAGTTTTGATATCTTATTCAATAGTTATAAAATGCTACGTTTTTGTTTCTGCAGAATTTCCCACATACTGTATAACATGTAGACATAAATGTACCTTCGAGGATAATGCCTGGTCTACGTGGACGAATCTGCGGTTTTTAAGATAAAGATACTAAGAAAAAAAAAATTCTGGGGATGGGCAGTTTGACTTGAGAGAACTGTACAGCTGACAGGAAACTGGTTTCACCCCAAGATTCTGCTTTCTTAATGTCAGTGCCACATTCTTCATACAAAGGACTGAAGGAGACGATGCTCACCAGAAGTAACCACAAGTAACAAGTGACTTTTGAAACTTGTAACGGTAACCTGGCGTCTTGTCTGAACACTGGATCAAACCACCTAGATTATTTATAAAAAAAACATTTTTTTTGTTTTTCTTAAAAAAGCATCTCCTAAACGATATCGTTAACCCAGGCCCGTTCTGAAAACAGCACACCATCCTTCATGCCCACTTAATCAAAACTAATGACTACATTGCCATACAGATAAAGTTTGCTAATGGGGGTTGGGGAGGCGGTGGGGGGGGGGGGGGGGTCATTCGTGGACAATGGATACCATCGTACATCCCTTGTTTATCACAAAGAAAAAACAAACCCACATCTGTCTCCATGCAAAGCCTGGCTTAAATCGTGAAAGCAACCTGGCTTAGATGAAGACGCTGCAATCTCAACATCCTCACCCCCTCTTTCTGTCTAGGAAAGTGCAATCCCGAAACCCCCTTGGTAACCCATGCTTTCTGGCAAATGAACGCTTTCCCCACACATTGCGAGAGAAAGTGGGGGGCGCCCCCATGCTTTCTTGTACTTTACGATAAAGCATGGGATTGCAAAAAACAACAACAACAAAAAAACAAAAAACAAACACACACACACACACACACACACACACACACACACACACACACACACACACACACACACACACACACACAGAAAGACAACAAAATCCATACAAACGCGAGTCGTTCCCCTGCCACAGTTTCTCGTAATGTGTGAGAGAGCACGGGGAAGACCCCTTATTTTGATTTTTAAAACTTTTACATTGTCATCAGCGTTAGTTTCTGGTCTTTTTCATAACAAATCCTAAAGAATAGAGAGAGAGAGACAGAGAGAGAGAGACAGAGAGAGAAAGAGAGAGAGAGGGGGCGGGGGGTGACGACACATTTCGAGACAGCGTGAGGACGCGCCCTTCCTTCCTTCCTTTCTTCCTTCCTCACCATTCCACGACCCCTCTACACACTATTTCGCAACCCCCACGATTTTTTTTTTTTTTTTTTTTTTTTTTTTTTTTTTGTTGTACAGTGCTGGGAACGCCCCTGCAATGTGCGAGAAGGCGGGGGATGTGAGTACTGAAAGAGTGGACTGACACCTCTCCCCTTCCTTCCTTCCCTCGCCCCCCTTAACCCCCACCCCCAGCACCCTACAACCCAACCCTGTCTACGAAATCCAGGACATGCTCAACACAATCCTCTCGTACGAAGGCCTGACCGCAAAACAGCACACCAGGGGGCGAGAAATGGGGTGGGGGAGGTGCGGAGGGGGGGCAGTGATTGAATTTGCCACAGATCGAATCTCCAACAACCCATCCTTTTCCACAACTCTTATCCCCAATGCCTATTCCTCTCGCAACGATCGCCTGTTCCGTACATCTCTCCCAATACAACACAGAAAAGAGAGCCAAGTCCTTCAAGACTCACTTGTGATGAATTAAGTCCCCTAGCATTAATTACATAGTAATTTCCCTTTTATTACTATCTGCACCAAAACGTTTGCAAAATAAATAAAACTTTCATGCTTAGCGAAAGAAGTTCCTGTTTGAACAAAAAATGATAATAATGATTGCTCTTGTTGTTGGGTCAGAATATCAGATCAAAGTGCCAAGTTTAGAGAATGCAAAAAATATAAATATAACAGTAAATGCAGTTTGCATATAATTAGGCTTCATTTTTTTTTTTTTTTTTTTGGTGCCCATCCCAGAGGTGCAATATTGTTTTAAACAAGATGACTGGAAAGAACTGAATTTTTCCCTATTTTTATGCCTAATTTGGTGTCAACTGACAAAGTATTTGCAGAGAAAATGTCAATGTTAAAGTTTACCACGGACACACGGACACACAGACACACAGACATACACACACACACACACACACAGACAACCGAACACCGGGTCAAAAATGATGACGAGCACGTCAGTCCGGCGCGTGCGACTTTATCGGTTGTCGTTGTCATTGACGGTGTAGCTAGTTGCCTGTTTATACCTCCATTGGTTTTTACCCCGGGGGGGGGGTTAATTTTAGGAAGTCTCTCCCCCCGCCTCCCCTTTCTGCCCCCACCCCCCTACCTTTGGTTGAATTCCCTCACCACCATTACTCGTAAGGCACATCTATTCTAGACTAGCTGGAAATGACATCATGGGGTAAATTAGTGAACCCCCTTCGTGTGTATACGCATGCAGAAGATTAAATACGTGCGTTAAAGATCCTGCAATCCATGTCAGCTGTTCGGCGGGTTATGGAAACAAGAACATACCCAGCATGCACAGCCCCGAAATCGGAGTACGGCTTCCTACATGACGGGTGCGGGGTAAAGGAACAAAGCGATCATACACCTAAATTGTTACAGTCTCAGTGTGTGTGTGTGCGAGTGTGACTTAAACCTGACTGAATATGACACACAGAAAACGAATG
>NC_134896.1:18204862-18209862 GCF_041734735.1 Babylonia areolata | reverse complement strand
ATCTTCTCTGAATCCAATCAAACGCACGTCACTTCTGGCAAATATCTGGTCTAGGATCTCGAGAAAAGTTTATAACTTAAACTACTGGGGAGAAAAAATAAAAGGACTGTTTCAGCAGGAGCGACCTCAGAAACAATGTACTGGAACACGCACGCATGCTAGCCCCGCTCTAACACACACGTATTCACACACACACGCGCGCGCACACACACACACACACACACACACACACACACACACACACACACACACACACGTTCTACTTTCTCTCTCTCTCTCTCTTTCTTTCTCTGTTTCCGTCTCTGTCTGTCTCTTTGTCTCTTTGTCTGTCTGGCTGCCCGTCTGTCTGTCTGTCTGTCTCTCCCTCTCTCTCCTATTCCTCTCCTGTATAAAGCAAGCCATATGCAGCGAAGTCGACCCGGCAAAAATGCAGACAAGACTTCAATGCCAACTCTCCCAACCTGATACGGCCATTGCATGCCATTCTGTGGATGAATCCGCAGCTTATTCTCTCCCAACCCCTTTTTTTTTTGTCTTGAAAGGTTGCGTGTTAAAGGATTCTTGCTAACATTTGGTCTCCCAGATTCATCAGCCATTACCCAGGATGCCTCCTCCATCCATAGCTCTCCATAACTGAAAACAACAAGAACAACAAGAACAACAACAACTACAACCACCACCACCAACCAGCCAGACAAAAGCCGATAACAATGCCTGCAGGATATGCGGGAAAAAAAAAAAAATGGAGGGAAAAGGGAGAGGTGGGTGGGTGGGTGGGAGGAAGGCCTAAGGGGGCCGGGGGGGGGGGGGGAGGGGGTCGGAGGGGCGCAGAGGATGAGATTTGGGAGGGAGGCGGGGGGGGGGGGGGGGGGGTTGCAAATTAACAGCTCATTCTTGTTCGTTTTTGTTTCGTTCGTAGCCCAGATAATCAGCCACAGCCACACACCCACACACACACGTACGCACTCACTCACTCACTCGCAGAGAGAGAGAGGGGGGGGAGAGCGAGGAGGAGAGAGAGAGTATGTAACAACATCTAGAACATTCTCAATAGTTATAACTCCCCCATCTAATATGGCAGAATGGACGGGAAAACCATTTGCGGAACTCCAAGCTTTTGTTTTCACACACAACCGACAAACACGGAAGAATCTGGCAAACAGGTTTGTGCGGCACCCCAATGACTTTTCACAGAGATAAGCGAGAAGAAGAAGAAGAAGCAGAAAAAAGAAGGCCTGACTCGCGAACCAAGGAAACATGAAATGGCCCAACACTGATTGAATTGCCAACGATCGAATCGCCAACGCAACGCATCTTTTTTTGTTTTTTGTTTTTTTTTTTGTTTCCATTCCAGCCTTCACTTCACTCCCTCTACTCCCAGTCCATTGTCTCTCAATGACCGTCGTCGCGTGATTCCACGCAGGGCAATGACAAAGACAGAAAGCTGACGACAGTGTCTGTCAGCCCCCCCCCTCCCATACCCCCGACACACACACACACACACCCTCCATGCGACCTCTCTCCATGCCGGCCGGCAAGTAGCGGCTAATGACCTCGTGTGCTGACCATTAAGATGATTGAAAAATGCTTGCCTCAGCGTGCCGTTGCTACTCTCCCAGACAGACCCGGTGCAATAGCCTCTTCGTACGTCCCCCCCCCCCCACTCCATCCCCCCTAGTTGGTTTGTTTTATCCCCGGAGTCAAATCTGGCTAGAACCAGAATAACCCTCACGGGTCCATGACTGTAGACTAGCCTGGAATGACCCCAATGGGTGAACTTTAACTACTCAGATCTGCCCCTCCCCTAAACTCATATTTTGCGGACCAGTTAACTCACTCAGTACGGCCAGCCCTCTCTTCTCCTCTACACAGACCCCTCGGATGTCCAGTGGGTGTCTCAATGACCCAACCTTTAGCTTCCGTCGTCAGAATTGTGGTATTCTTTGTCAACATTCACCTCTTCAGTATAAGAGCCTTCCGCTTGCAATATTTTGATGGTGGTAATTGGGGTGAAACGCTGTTAACGTCGTCTCTTTCGCCGTTCGTATGGAGAGGGTTAACGATAGCTTGAAATGACCCCAGGGATAACTGTAGCCCAATTAAAAAAAAAATCAATACAAGCCAAGTAGAGTTCCACCACCAAGTTTGTTTAATGGAGACGAGGAGAGGGAGGGGAGGGGGAGGGGGTCTGTAAAGGTTAGTCCAGGACGACCTTCCTTCCTTTCTTTCAATAGCTTGATGAACCCAAAGAATGGGGGCCGGGGGTAATTTCCAACGAAGGTGTGTGTGTGTGTGTGTGTGTGTGTGTGTGTGTGTGTGTGTGTGTGTGTGTGTGCGCGCGCGCGCGCGTTTGTGTGTGCATGTGTGTGTGAGTGTGCGTGCGTGTGTATGTGTATGTGTGTGTGTGTATGCATGTGTGTGTATATGCGTGTGAGTGTGTGTGTGTGTGTGTGTGTGTGTGCGCGCGCGCGCGTATGTGTGTGTGTGTGTGTGTGTGTACGTGTGTGTGTGAGGAGGGACGGGTGATCTTAACTAAACACACATGACCCCGTGGTGTTTCAAAAAAAAAACTAGTTCAGAATGACTCTGGCGTAGAACTTAGCAAAGAGGGGGAGGGTGTGTCGGGAGGGGTGGGGGGTGGGGGTCGGAGGGGGTAAGGGGGGCACTGATGGGTTGGGGGGGAGATGCGCACGAAGGGGGGGGGGGGGTGAAGGGGTTACACCGGGCACGTTCTCCTCTCTCCCAGTTCCGCTGTGTGTTTCCGTGTTGCCAAACCGCTGTCTCGCTGCTCCTCTTGCTGTTCCTCCCCGTACGGCAGGCAGCGTGACAGGAAGAAGACGAAGTGAGGCAGATTTGGGATTGAGTCTAGGATTTAGAAGCAAGTGTGTGTGCGTGTGTGCGTGTGTGTGTGTGCGTGTGTGTGTGTGCGTGTGTGTGTGTGTGTGTGTGCGTGTGTGTGTGTGCGCGCGCGCCTGCGCGTGAGTGAGCATGCATCAGTCCACGTCAACAGACAGGCACAGACAAACATCTCCTGCCTCTTCATGAAAATGCATGTCACGTCATCAGCAGTGAAATCGACCCGGCCCCAAACGCCAGACCAGATTTCAACCTCCAGTGTGTTCCACTGCCTGCATTTAAAATCCCAATGATGAACGTAGACTCCTCCAATCCCAATCCCCATCCCTGTCTTCTTCTTCTTGTTGGTGATGGTTTTCTTTATGCTGTTATTGTTGTTTTGTTTTTTATTCGCTGCCCTATCATCTGCACCGTTTCAGTGACATAACTCCCACGCCGCTCATTTAGATTCCCCCATACACGGTCACACCCGGATTCGTCCGTCACAGTTCCAGCGTCGGCAGTCCGCAGCGAACCATCAATGTTCAGTCGCCAGAAGGCCACACACCAGAGGAGACCCTGCACTGCTGCTGTGTCACTTCGGTGGTGTTCAGTGGTACCTGTTCTGTTTTAACGTACTTAGGACACCACCTACTAAGCCCCCTACTAACGACAATAATGGCTTAGTCGCGGAGCCAGACTGAGTGAGCGTCCCTCCCTCAAACAACAGCCCTCCATGAATCTGCCGACACTGAAGACATTGACAGGACTCACCCGAAGCACGGAAGTGGAGGGGTATCGAAACTGAGGTCACCATGAGAGCAGAGCATGAAAGACCACAGACTTTGAGACTGTTTTGTTTATATTGATTATGATGAAGGAGGAGGAGGATGACGGTGACGATGTTGCTATGGAGGTCCACTTTGGTCTACGCTTCCTGTCATAATGATATCCCGGCGTTAACCAGGCCCGAGAGATACAGACACTTGCAGTGTTGGTCAGGTAATTATAGCAACACACCCAAAGACGCATCCTTGAAGTGGATGACACTCGACTGTGTGGTCTCAGTCTCCCCATTTAAGCCCACAGCACACTCAACTCTGGGTAGGAGCCGGCCACGGGCCGAAAAACCCACCTCCGCTGGGATTCGAACCCGCGTCCTCCCAGCCGTCAGTCCGCGACGCTAATCACGTCACCACGGCGGCTGGTTTGATGTTTTTCTTTATTGAATGGGGTGGAGTATGGAGGTTGCGTGTAAAAGGGTTCTTGTCAATCCTTTGTCTCACACAGCTTCATCTTCTGGGGTTAAGGACAGGGTTTGACAATAATGAGAACGGGGGTCTATGGCCCAAGAACACGAGGCGAGATACAATGTTGTGGACGAGAAATAATTCTAATCCCCCAAAACTCCAAGATTCTAGTTAGCCCCTATAGCAGACATAGCCAATAAGGACTTTGGAATTTGTGAATCGGAATGACAACAAGCTCGCTGTTTGGGGTTGATGATATTTTTTTCTTGCTTTGTTTTTTCTTCTTATTTTGTTTCAGTGGCGTTAGCATGAATTGATATTCCGGCGACCCGCAAAAAAAATAACCAGAAAATAAAGCACCCACATTCTGTTCGCTCAGTTCGAAATAGCTTCGAAAAGTGACGTATCAAACGACAGATATTGGTCTCTTTCTTTGTTTTCGAGTTGTTGTTTTTTTGCTTTGTTTTTGTTTTTCTTAAAAAGATGGGCGCTGTATGTGGAGGTTTGGGGGATAGGAGGGGGCGGGGGGGTGGAGATCAAGGGGGGTTGGAAATGGAGGTCATGAGGATGAAAGGGTGGTGGGGGTGGGGGGTGGGGGGGAGAGGAAGGGGGAAGTATTAAATAACACGAAAGCAGTGGCTTTAACCTCAATAACCAGAAACAGCATGGATCATAAGAAGGTGGAGGGGAGCGGTGGGGGACTCTCATTTTTTCTCCTTTTTTTTGTTTTTAGGTGGTGCCTCCATCCTGACTCCTCTTGGGCGGCAAATAAGTAGACGAGAGGCAGATGGAATGTGGGAGGAGGGGAGGAGGGGGGGGTAGTATGGGATGGACGTGAGGGATTCCTCCCCCCCCACCCCCCCGACCCACGCCCCCACCGCCAGGCAGTGAAATGCCTTGTCTGGAACCAACGTC
>NC_134896.1:18189862-18194862 GCF_041734735.1 Babylonia areolata | reverse complement strand
TACAGAATCAAGCAAAGTATTGGACCCTACGAAGCCTTCTGTCCATAGTGAAAAAACGCAAACTTAGGTGGTATGGACACATCTCCCGATCATCTGGTCTTGCCAAAACGTTCCTGCAAGGCACCGTACAAGGAGGCAGAAGGAGAGGACGGCAGAAGAAGAGATGGGAAGACAACATCCGGGGGTGGACAGGCTTGACGCTCGGTGACGCCCTGAGGAAATCAGAAAACCGTGAAGAGTGGAGAGGGGTGGTGGCCAGGTCAGCAGCGGTGCCCCAACGGTCTGAACCCAGACTACGGGAGAGGTGAAGGTGAGGTGAAGGTGATATATATATATACGAGGGTCATTCAATAAATAAGGTGAATTTTTCGGTATAAGGACTTCTAATACAGATAGAAGCTTACTTTTTTTATTTTTTTTATTTTTTTTGTTTTACTTCTTTTTCACATGGATTTAATTTGTTTTGCAGATTAAAAAAAACTTTCAGAGTTTTGGCGATTAACAAAGATGGCCGACCAAGAAGCATGCTCCAGGATTGAACAGCGGTCAGTTATCAAGTTTTTGGTTGCTGAAGGGTGCAAACCAGTTGACATTCATAGGAGAATGTCAACTGTGTATGGTGCCACATGTTTCAGCCGAAAAAATGTCTACAAGTGGGCTAAATTGTTTAAAGAAGGACGGAGCAGTGTTGAGGATGAAGACAGGCCTGGAAGGCCTACAGAAGTGAGGTCTCCTGAGGTGATCGAATCAGTCAATGACCTCATTCAGTCTGACAGAAGGGTGACAGTGGATGACATTGCAAGGACTTTGAGCTTATCTGTTGGGACAGCACACAAAATTGTCCATGATGACCTTGGCTACTCGAAGGTCAGCTGCCGGTGGGTGCCAAAGATGCAAGGCCTCACACAGCAGCCCGAACGGTGCAGACCATCAACGAGCTGGGCTGGGAACTGCTCCCTCATCTCCCTTACAGCCCAGACCTTGCCCCTTCAGACTTTCACCTGTTTGGTCCCTTGAAAGCGTTCACGGGAGGCACGAAGTTTGAAAGTGACGATGAAGTCAAAAGTGTTGTGAGCGACTGGCTGAGACATCAGTCCAAAGATTTTTACGCTGAGGGAATACGGAAGCTTGTGCACAGATGGGAAAACAGTGTGACAGTGCTGGGAGACTACGTTGAAAAAAAAGGAAAAAAAAAGAAAGTAAACTTCTATCTGTATTAGAAGTCCTTATACCGGAAAAATTCACCTTATTTATTGAATGACCCTCGTATATATATACACACATACATATACATACATATATATATATATATATATATATATATATATATATATATATATATATATATATATATGTGTGTGTGTGTGTGTGTGTGTGTGTGTGTGTGTATATACATATATAATATATATATATATACAGAGAGAGAGAGAGAGAGAGAGAGAGAGAGAGAGAGAGAGAGAGAGAGAGAGAGAGAGAGCATGCGCATTGGCTGTCGAACGCAATAACGTGCATGGTAATCAGAATACACATACAGGCAAGCTTCTTCTTTTTTTTCTTTTTTTTCTTTCTTTTTTATTCATCAGCAAATTCTAGCTTGACACTCTTTGTTTTCAGTGCTCTTTTGTCCAAGGCGGATATCTTCACATGTTCTGAAAGACAGGTGGAAGGGGTAGAAAGAGAGAGAAAGGGGAGAAATAAAGAGAGAGAGCGAGAGGCTGTGAGACACACACACACACACACAGACAGAGAGATAGACAGACAGATAGATAGACAGACAGACAGACAGACAGACAGAGGAAGAGAGAGAGACAGACAGAGACAGAGAGACAGACAGAGGCAGAGATAGTGATGAAAAGTCATTCGTCGGGGACACTTCTTCCGAACACTCAAACCACCAAAAACGGAGTATGGCTGCCTACATGGTGGGGGTAAAAACGGTCATACACGTAAAAGCCCACTCGTGTACATACATACGAGTGAACGTGGGAGTTGCAGCCCACGAACGACGAGGACGACGACGACGACGACGACGAAGAAGAAGAAGAAGAAACCATCATATCAACCAGCACCACACCTGTAGTTCAAGACCCAGAGCTTATCCTTTCACTATTAACTCAAAGCTTCTCCTCCTTAAACCCACAACGTTTCCTTCGATTCACTACATACAAAACCCTTAGTACCATCGTGCAAGAAAAGAAGAAGAAGAAAAAAAAAGGAGGACAGGAAAATGTTTAGTACTGAACAGATAGTCACTTCGTCTTCTTCTTAGCGCTGACAGGAAGGGGTATTCACCGATGCTCGATAATTCTCTGCTGATTAACCCCCCCAAAACCACTGACAGCCAATAACTAAAGCCAATGAGAGGGCGCGACGTCAGAGGCATGGACTGAGCTCGCCAAGACAGCTGTCGAGGTCAATCAGTGTCAATAACTCGCCACTAATTTCCCCCACCGATCTACTGGCACTCAACAATTCCCTCTCTCACTCAAAACAAGAGACGGTGGATGATGACGATAACGACTTTTTCGAGAGAACGGATAAGGGGTGGGTGGGGGGGGGTGGAGGTGGGAGGATGAGGGTGGGGGAGGAATGAATACTTGATTGAATGCTGATTGATGCTTATTAATGGGGTGCACATTCGTTCACCTCCTTGGGCCCTGATCCTATACCCTCGTTCATCCCTTTCCACCGGATTTTGTTTCACAGAAGCCATTCTTGTGTGTGGCTGCATTTTGTCTCCCACCAGAAAAAGAAATCTTGAAGTGGCCCGAGACATCCCCCCCCTCCCACCCCCCCCCCCCCCCCCCGCAAAAAACAAAACAAAAACAAAAACAAAACAAAAACAAAACAAAAACAACAAAAAACAACAACAACAAACATATCCCAAACAAACAACAATAACAACAACTACTGATAGAAAAACAACTCAGACTGAAAAAATTTCAAGTTGACTCGATGTCTTAAACTGGGCTCAGCAACTTCTTGCCCCCTCACCTACCACCCTCTCTCTCGCTCACTCTGCATCCCTCCATAACCTACTTCAACAATATCTGGAACCTGGAATGATTTTTGGGTTTTTTTTGTTGTTTTTGTGTGTGTGTGTGTGTGTGTGTGTGTGTGTGTGTGTGTGTGGAAACTTGAAAACGCGCAGTCCTGTTACCAAGGTTCCAGGACCCTCTTCACCATCCTTACCCCCGACCTCCTGACCACTTCTGCTCTGCCTCTGCCGGTCTCATCCCCAGAAGTTAACCCCCCTTTCTATTCTAGGAAGACTGCTGCCACCCACACACACCTCCCCTACACCCCTGGTGGCCTGACCCCAGCACATCCAACTTGAACATAAAACCACCACCACCACCACCAACAACAACAACAACATCATTACCACCATCAATATAAACATACTACTATTACTACTACTACTACTACCACCACCACCACAACCACCACCACTACTACTACTACTACTACTACTATTAACAAGAGAGGCAAGGCCTTCAAGACTCACTTGTGATACACTTTTAAAAAAATCTAATCGTTGAAATGTGTGCTGTATTTGTTATTATAAAGCTTCGCGTTAAAAAAAAAAAAGAAAAAAAAAGTCCTAACCAGATTCGAATTAAGTCCCCTAGCATCAATTTTCCCTTTTAGATAGTAATCTGCACCAAAACGTCTGGAAAGAACTGAATTTTGCCTATTTTTATGCCTAATTTGGTGTCAACTGACAAAGTATTTGCAGAGAAAATGTCAATGTTAAAGTTTACCACGGACACACAGACACACACACACACACACAACCGAACACCGGGTTAAAACATAGACTCACTTTGTTTACACAAGTGAGTCAATAAAAGCAGTGGCGAGGCAAGTAGCCAAGTATAGCTGATATTAATCAACGACCTGTTGGCTTGCTGTTCAGGGCTTGGGTCTTGGTTTGGTGAAGGGCTGTGTTGGTGTTGGAGGGGATAAGTCCTGGGTGTCTGCCTGTCTGAGTGAGAGGTCCGTCCGCTTGGCATTTTAAGGGGGTAAGGTGGGGGGTCGGGCGTGGGCGGTGTGGTAACGGGCCTACATACGAGTACTTCTTCCTCTGACTCTTTTCAACACGTGTTGTTTAGCGAAGAAAGGGCATGCAGACAGCATGCAGACTGAATGATACGTGTTCTGTTTACCATGTAGAACGCCGTTTTAATTAACAACATAACAAAACACTTGCCATTTGACAAAACTAATAAAAGGACTTTCCCTTATAAAGAAAAAAAAGCTAAACAAAACAACAATGAAAATTCAATGGTACCCGCATTGTTACAGCCAAGTTCTCAGATAGATATGTGAGCTTGCGTGAAGGCAAGTTTGCTCACTTGTAATATCTTTCCACACCTACTCTTCACTGGTGTGTTATCCATTCACTACCGGGTGGTTTTGCCACGCATGAATTCGTGCACCCCCCCCCCCCCCCCCAAAAAAAAAAAAAAAAAAAAAGAAAAGAAAAAAGAAATGAAATAAATGATAGGCTGTATTGGTACAGGTAATTGGGGCCAAATATTCCGTTCAGGCATAGATAAAAAAAAAAGTGGAGACATCCTGCTAAGCTGGTATTCCTTCAGATCAACAGACGACCCTTAAAAATCCTACTTCATTATCTAACAAATCCCTCACCAGGAAACAATGGTCCACCGAGGCCCGTTTTGAACTGGTCGTACCAACAAAACTTCAGACCCCTTTAATCATTTCACGAATCCAGTGGTAAAAAGATACTATCAGCCGCAGTAGTCATGTAGAAACAATGGACAACCCATATATAACACTGAGCACTGAGTGACTGAATATAACTCGTCTTTCACTGTGCACTTAGGTCAGACTATATTATGACAAGGAATTTAGATTTTGGACGGATTCATTGCAATCTCGGAAATCCCTCACCCAGCAAATGACAGGAAAATCCTGATACCCTTCCCTACTCCCCCACAACACATCGCTACCCCTTTACTCTCCCCGCCCCT
>NC_134896.1:18177362-18182362 GCF_041734735.1 Babylonia areolata | reverse complement strand
AGACAGAGATAGAAAGGTCCACACCGGGCTGAAAAAAACAGCAACAACTTAAATTAACCAATCGACCCAGTAGAACCGGAACACCCCCCCTCCACCCACCCCTCCCTCCACATAATCTTACCTGGTAAACAACCCCACCCCCACCCCACCCACCCCCAAAAACAAAAAAAAAAACAACAACAACAAAACAAAACAAACGAAAAAAGCAAAACACACACACACACACACACACACACACACACACACACACACGAGAAACAAACAAACAAACAAAAGCTAGAAATATTAGAAATGTGACGGAACCAAAAGGACCGAAGACAATGGTTGGTTATTGAAAACAAAGAGGCGTCATTAATGCAATCGACATATTTAGTAAATCTGCAACAAAAATAAGTACCTTTCACTGAGCTAATGAGATAAAATAAGTAAATAAGTACAGGCATGAATAGATAAAAAGAAGAGAGAGAGAGAGAGAGAGAGAGAGAGAGAGAGAAACAATTTAGAAAAGGAAACGGTCAGAGTACTAATATTAGCGGTTAAAGCTGATGGAGTCTCCCGTCGGACCGACGGATGAGTAGTCAGGCAGGCTATCTAGAGGTTAAAGCTAGGCTAGTAGTAAAGTAGGGACAAAACAAGCCATAAAGATATTTCTCAACATTCCATTCTTTGTTTCATACAACATTATTAATGGAATGGTTTTGGTCAAGGTTTCACGCTCAATCTGTGAAGGTGTAACACGTCAAAAAATATTTCTGAGTGGTTAAGGAATTGTCCAGTTTTAATAGATGATGCATGGTTGTTTCAGGTCCGGTCAGATAGATATATCTGCTACTGGTAACCTGGATCCCAGTACTACCTGTCACAGGGTCGAATTGCTGGCGACTAAGCCAGCACCCCCACCAGTCCTCTCAGGAGGATGGTGAGGAGGGTGGCTAGACACCCTGGTGGAATTAAATGACCCATCAAAGGGCGCCAGCTCTGGAGAGCTACCTGCGGCCACCTAGCTAAGGGAGTAAACCCTGACAGAAAATCCGATGTGGGGCCCCTAAGCGGTTGGATGGCAAACTTTGTCACTTTCCGGCAGCTCCTGCGGCTGCGTTGGCACCAAAAGGTAACAGCTTTGCTGTTCCTTTAGATCTGTCAGCGAGGTAGAGAGAGGGGACAAGGTGCATGGGCAACAGCCGGTCTTCCATATTACATTGCCCAGGCTTACCGGTATATCCCTCGCGCTGGCCTCCCGACCATGTATACCATACTGAGACAGCGTAGGCTGCGCTGGCTGGGCCACGTTCGCCGCATGGACGACGGTCGCATCCCAAAAGACATCCTTCATGGAGAGCTCGCCACGGGGCAGAGAAGCATCGGCCGCCCACAGCTGAGATACAAAGACGTTTGCAAACGTGACATGAAATCACTTGAGATCAACACTGAGTCCTGGGAGGACCTTGCAGATGACCGCAACAGACGGAGAAGCACTCTCAAGAATCAGCTACGGATTGGTGAGGACAAACTGTCAGCTGCTGCAGCAGAAAAGCGAGCTCGCAGAAAAGGGACGGCAGCCAACAGATCAGCATCAGCTTACACATGTGACCGCTGCGACAGAGACTGTCTCTCTCGCATCGGTCTCTACAGTCACAGGCGACGCTGCTTGGTCCAAGCAGACAGCCCAATTAGACATTAGGTCGGATATACTCTATAAAAACAAAACAAAAAATAAATAAAAAGGCGGGCGCAATAGCCGAATGGTTAAAGCGCTGGACTTTCAATCTGAGGATCCCGGGTTCGAATCACGGTGACGGCGCCTGGTGGGAAAAGGGTGGGGATTTTTACGATCTCCCAGGTCAACATATGTGCAGACCTGCTAGTGCCTGAACCCCCTTCGTGTGTATACGCAAGTAGAAGATCAAATACGCATGTTAAAGATCCTGTAATCCATGTCAGCGTTCGGTGGGTTATGGAAACAAGAACATACCCAGCATGCACACCCCCGAAAGCGGAGTATGGCTGCCTACATGGCGGGTTAAAAACGGTCATACACGTAAAAGCCCACTCGCGTATATACGAGTGCACATGAGAGTTGCAGCAGTCGAACGCAGAAGAAGAAGGAGAAGAAGAAGAAAAAAAAGGTGACATAAACTATCAATACGCTGAACATAAACTATCAAAAGAATGCTGAATGCATTTACTCACTGAGGAGAGTGTATCGCTGCAGTGTAGCGCCACCTTTCTGTTATATTTTTATTTATTCATTTATTTAGTCTGTCTGCATGTGTGTGTGTGTGTGTGTGTGTGTGTGTGTGTGTGTGTGTGTGGTGTGTGTGTGCGTGCGTGCGTGCGTGCGCGCGTTTGTTTGTTTATTTGTTTGTTTTTTGTTTTGTTTTTTTCTATCAAAGTGACTTTTCTACATTTTTTTTTTAAACCAGGGACAACCTTTTTGTTGCCGTGGATTCTTTTACGCGCGCTAGGTGCATGCTGCGTTGCATTTGAGAGCTCGGTTTATCGTCTACTAAAGTCCTAAATAAAGACTAGCATCCAGACTACCACTCAAGGTCTAGTAGAGGTTAAGGGGGGAGGGGTGTTGAGGTAGGGGAGGGGAGGGGGGGGGGAGAGGGGGGTAAGGGGGGAGATAGAGGGAGTAAAAAACCCCGATTCATATATCGGACTCGAACCCGCGGACACTAGCTTCCTAGTGGGTCGCACTAATCGCCAGACCACGTGGTGCTCCAACACTCTTTGAAAACACAAAATGCACACAGCGTCACAGTGGTGCCAAAGTGAGCAAACGGAATGACGGACGCCAACACCGACAACAAACTCACCCCCCAATCCACCCTTCCCTTCCAACCTAACCCTTCACACCCCATCCACTGTTTGATGCCATGAAATGTCCAAAACTTATTGCCTAAAGGAAGAATTGTCGCCGGCGACACTTTTGGCAGTCCCGTAAAAAAAAAAAAAAAAATGTCACCAAGACAAAACAAAACGAAACAAAAAAGTTTGTCGCCCTTGGAGACATAATCATTTGGGAGGGCTGTGACACTTGTGAAAGAATGAACCTAAGGGCCGAAATTCCTCCTGTTACCGATCTTACCTGAAAACATTATTCCTTTCTCTTACTTTGATGTATACATCTGTTTCACACACACACACACGCGCACGCACATATATATATATATATATATATATATATATATATATATATATATATATATATATATATATATTGTGTGTGTGTGTGTGTGTGTGTGTGTGTGTGTGTGTGTGTGTGTGAGAGACCTTTACAAATGAAATCCCAGAGAGGGTAAGGAGGGAGTCATGATGGATATTTATATAGTGCCTGTCTACGGTTGTTCGGGGTTGTCCATGCTTCATATGTTAATTTTTGTTTCAGTACGTAACCCACGGAACGCTGACGTAAATTACATGAGTTCCAACGTGTGCTTACTTGATATTCTAGCGTGCGTGTGCACACGAAGAGTGTTCAGGCACTAGCAGGTCTGCACATAATCATGCTGACCTGGGAGAAGGGATAAAATTCAACACTTAATCCACCGGGTGTTCCAACAAAAACCCAGTGGTACAAGCTATCACATCGCCCACAGCAAGTTTAAGAAAAACAAGAGAGGCAAGGCCTTCAAGACTCACTTGTGATAAATTAAGTCCCTTAGCATTAATTACAGAGTAATCTCCCTTTTTTTACTATCTGCACCAAAACGTTTGCAAAATAAATAAAAATTCCATGCTTAGCAAAAGAAGTTCCTGTTTGAACAAACAATGATAATAATGACTCCTCTTGTTGTTGGGTCAGAATATCAGATCAAAGTGCCAAGTTTAGAGAATAAAAAAAATATAAATATAACAGTAAATTCAGTTTGCATATAATTTGGCTTCTTTAAAAAAAAAAAAATTGTTCCCATCCCAGAGGTGCAATATTGTTTTAAACAAGATGACTGGAAAGAACTGAATTTTTCCTATTTTTATGCCAAATTTGGTGTCAAGTGACAAAGTATTTGCAGAGAAAATGTCAATGTTAAAGTTTACACACACACACACACACACACACACACACACACACACACACACACACACACACACACAACCGAACACCGGGTTAAAACATAGACTCACTTTGTTTACACAAGTGAGTCAAAAAAACCAGTTGAAATAACTGTTCAGCACCAGTCGTCACTGGCGACAAGTTTCCAACCAGCTACAAAGCTGGTGATATCGTGACACACTGTGGGGCGTTTAGAAGTATCACGCCATCAGGCCACGTTTGCTCCAGGAAGCAAAACACAGGAAGGCCAAGTGTCGGAGTACGGAAAGACCTGGGGGGAACAAAACAACATTGCGCCGGCACGACACGACACGACACGACACGACACGCGGCGCAGCGCAGCGCCATCTGGCGGCCTGGAGGTCACAACACAATAAAGTGTCACGTCTGGTGAGTTGGGAAGGAGAGAGAGAGGAGAATGGAGAGAGGTCTGCATTTGCTCTTTTGTTCTGTCTGTGGATGAGACAGAGAGGAAGCGAAAGCGAAATCGAGAAGAGAGAGAGAGAGAGAGAGAGAGAGAGAGAGAGAGAGACAGACAGACAGACAGATACAGAGACAGATGTCTGTATTTGCTGCTTTGTCCTGTTTGAATGAGGCAGAGAGAAAGCGAAAGCACAGGAGCGAGAGTGTGTGAGAGAGAAAGAGAGAAGACAAGACAAAACAAAATCTTTATTATCGAGGGTAATAGATAAGCAAGTAACATACTTTTTTTTTTTTTACATCCAGCCCTCGCCCTAAAGAGGGAATAAAGCTAAAAAAGAGAAAATGAGCACAAAATCAAAACACAATCATAATACACCAGAGAGAGAGAGAGAGAGAAAGACAGAGACAGACAGACAGACAGACAGGCAGACAGAGAGACAAAGACAGAAACAAAGAGAAAGAGAAGCAGAGAAAGAATGAAAGCGATAACAGAAGACTAAAGCGAGAGGGGCGAAATCGT
>NC_134896.1:18159862-18162362 GCF_041734735.1 Babylonia areolata | reverse complement strand
GGGGAAATGAGGAGGGGGGGGAAAAGGGGAGAGGGGGGGGGGGGGAAAGGGAGAGGGGGGAAAGGGGGAATGGGAAAGGGGGAGGGGGGAAAGGGGGAGGGGGAAAGGGGGGAGGGGGGGGAGGGAAAGGGGGGAGGGGAAAAAGGGCGAGGGGGAAGGGGGAGAGTGGGGGAAGGGGAAGGGGAGAGGGGCAGAGAGAAGGGGGGGGAATGGAAGGGAAAGGGGAAGAGGGGGAGGTGGGAGGGGGGAAAAGGGAGGGGGGAAAAGGGGGGAGGGGGGAGAAAAGGGAGAGGGGGGAGGGGAGAGGGGGGAAATGGGAGAGGGGGGAAAGGGGGGAGAGGGGGGAAAAGGGAGAGGGGGGAAAGGGGGGAGGGGGAAAAGGGAGAGGGGGGAAAGTGGAGGGGAGGAAGGGGGAGGGGAAGGGAGGGGGGGGAGGGGGGAAAGGGAGAGGGGGAAAAGGGGGGGAGAGGGGGGAAAGGGGAGGGGGGGAAAGGGGGAGAGGGGGGGGAAAGGGGGGAAGGGAGAGGGAATGGGGAGAGGGGGGAAAGGGGAGAGGGGGAAGGGGGAGAGGGGGGGGGAAGGGGAGAGGGGGGAAGGGAGAGGAGGGGGGAAATGGGGGGGGGAAGGGGGGAAGGGGAGGGGGGGAAAGGGAGAGGGAGCGGGAGGGGAATGGGAAGGGGGGAGGGGGAAAGGGGAGAGGGGGAAAAGGGGAGAGGGGGGGAAGGGGAAAAAAAGGGAGGGGGGGAAAAAGGGGAGAGGGGGGGGAAAGGGGAAGAGGGGGGAAGGGGAGGGGGGAAGGGGAGAGGGGGGGAAAGGGGAGGGGGGAAAAGGGGAAAAGGGGGGGGGGGAGGGGGAAAAGGGAGAGGGGGGAAAAGGGGAGAAGGGGAAGGGGAAGGGAAAAGGGAAGGGGGGGAAAGGGGAGAGGGGGGAAAGGGAGAGGAAAGGGGAGGGGAAAGGGGAGAGGGGGGAAAGAGAGGTGAGAAAGGGGAGAGGGGGGAGAAGGGGAGAGGGGGAAATGGGAGAGGGAGAGGGGGGAAAGGGATGAGAGGGGAGAGAGAAGGGGGGAAGGTGGAGAGGGGGGAATGGAGCAGGAGAGCGATGGGGGCATGGGAAGAGTGGCGAGGGGGAGAAGGGGAGAGGTGGAAAAGGGGAGAGGGGGGAAGGGGAAGAGGGGAGGGGAGGAAAGGGGAGCAAGGGAGCGATGGGGGAATGGGAGAGGGGCGAAGGGGGAAGGGGCAGAGGGGGAAGGGAAGGGCAGAGGGGGGAAAGGGGAGAGGGGGGGAAAGGGAGACGGAGAGGGGGGAAGGGAGAGGGGGGAAGGGTGAGAGGGGGAAAGGGGAGAGAGGGAGGGGACAGAAGGGGAAGAGGGAAGGGGAGAAGGGTCGGAAAGGGGAAAGGGCGGGAGAGGGGGACAGGGGAAGATGGGGAAGGGGAAAGGGGGGAGAGGGGGAAAAGGGAGAGGAAAGAGGGGGAAGGAAAGGGGGAGGGGGGGAGGGGGGAGGAGGGGGGAAAGGAGAGAGGGGGGAGGGGGGAAGGGGAGAGGGGGAAAGGAGACAGGGGGAGGGGGGGGAAGGGGAGAGGGGGGAAAGGAGAGAGGGGGAAAGGAGGAGGGGGGAAACGGTGAGAGGGGGGGAAGGGGAGAGAGGGGAAATGGGCGAGGGGGAAAGGAGGAAGAGAGGGGGGAACGGGCAGCAGGGAGAGATGAGGGATGGGGAAGGAACGCGAGGGAAAGGGGAGAGGGGGGAAAGGGAAAGGGGAGGGGGGAAGGGGAGCAGGGAGAGATGGGGAATGGGGGAGGGATGTCAGGAAGAAGTAAGTGGGTGTAGAGAGGACAGAGCAGGAAGGGTGTGGATATGGCAAGAGAAGGGGAAGAGGTTTAGAGGTGTGGGAGGGGTGGGGGACGAGGGTAGGGGGGGAGCGTGAAGGGAAGGGACGGAAAATTTTTTTCTCCATAATTATATTGGAGAGGAGCAGGCAGTAGGAAGATAAAAAAATCCAAAAAAAATCCGAATTACACCATCGATTAGGCGACTATTGGCCCCCACGTACGCCAGTCAAAACCAAACACTTTCTTACTCGCGTACCCGTCAATTTTCGGCAAGGGATTTCTTAATTTTGCCGCGATGCGGTTTCGTATAAACAGAGGGGGAGTTTAGGAGGGGGGCGGGGGGTGGTGGTTAGGAAGGGGACAGGAGGATTGACAGTTTTCCGTTCGTGCAGCAGCATTAATTGTGTCTCGGTCAGAGAGAGAGGGAGAGAGAGAGAGACAGACAGACAGAGAGGGGAGAGAGAGGGGGGAGGGAGAGAAAGAGAGAGAGAGAGAGTACATTGAGTCTCGGTCAAGCAAAGGGGGGGGGGGGGATAGAAAGCCGAGGAAAGAGAGTGAGAAACGGTTATAAAGAGACAGAGAGAGCGAATAGTAACTAAGAGAGATGTGGAGAGAGAGAGAGAGAGAGAGAGAGAGAGAGAGAGAGAGAGAGAGACAGGGAGAGAGAGAGAG
>NC_134896.1:18149862-18154862 GCF_041734735.1 Babylonia areolata | reverse complement strand
TTAGATGTGTATGCACAAGACCCAAGATGGCCGCGGAACTCTGCCAGCGGTCTTTTGCTCGGGTGTGACAAGTTATACAATGGTTGAGTAGATACATCAAGTATTTTGCTTGATTTGTGGAGGGATGGCCTAGAGGTAACGCGTCCGCCTAGGAAACGAGAGAATCTGAGCGTGCTGGTTCGAATCCCAGCTCAGCCGCCGATATTTTCTCCCCCTCCACTAGACCTTGAGTAGTGGTCTGGACGCTAGTCATTCGGATGAGACGATAAACACAGGTCCCGTGTGCAGCATGCACTTAGCGCACGTAAAAGAACCCACGGCGACAAATGGGTTGTTCCTGGCAAAATTCTGTTGAAAAATCCACTTCCATAGGAAAAACAAATAAAACTGCACGCAAGAAAAAAAATACAAAAAAAATTGCGTGACGCTGTATTATACCGACGCGCTCTCTCTGGGGAGAGCAGCCCGAATTTCACACAGAGGAATCTGTTGTGATAAAAAGAAATACAATTACAAACACAATGTTCTATTTGGGTCATTCATTTTGATAATTTCTTCTCTTTTTTTTCTGCTATGCCCTAAACAGCTGGAAGAGACACAGACATTCACTGCACACAGACACATACACAAATACACACCCCGCTAGCCACCCATCAGTAACCTCACACACACACACACACACACACACACACACACACACACACACACACACACACACACACACGCATACACACACACACGCACACACACACACACACACACACACACACACACATACACACACACACGCACACACACATACACACACACACACACACACACACACACACACAAAGCTATCCACCCTCACACACACACACACACACACACACACACACACACACACACACACACACACGAGCACGCAGGCACGCACGCACACACACATACACAAAAAAACCCCCCACACACAGAGTTATTCACCGTGTCACACACACACACATACACACACACACACACACACACACACACACACACACACACACAGCTATCCACCCTCACACACACACACACACACACACACACACACACACACACACACACACACACACACACAGCTATCCACCCTCACACACACACACACACACACACACACACACACACACACACATAGCCACCCACTCACGCACCCATCCACCCATCCTTCCGCAGACACACAAGACACACTCCCCACAGGAGATGGAAGCAGAGATCACTGCAGTGGTCTCGTGTTGCATGGCGGGTCGAAGAGCCTGAGGGATGACAGCCATTGAGATAATTGGATTTCGGCGGCTTGTCCCAAAGAGACAGCCCTAGTTGAGTGGTAGTAGTGTGATGGCCACAGGGGGAGGGGGGGGGGGGTTCGGGGAGGGGGGGTGGGAGGGGGTCCCACTCACTATACAGGCTTCACAACAGTAAAAAAAAAAAAAAAAATAATAAAAAATAAAAAAGAATCATTTCGTAAAGTAAATAAGTATGTTTTCATAACATGTTTAATAATAATATTAATAAAAAAAAAAGAGATGATTTAAATTATGCAGGTTGCATTAAAGTTTGGTCTCCCACTACTTGCCTCTCGTTTAATAGATGGCTGTTTCAATTTTTAGCAGACACACGTGTGAAAAAAAAAAATCGATGTATTAGCCGTAAAATTGTTGATTATTCAGTGGTTAATAAACGATGGTTATGTTGTTGTTGTTTTTTTGTGTGTGTTTGTTGTTGTTGTTTGTTTGTTTGTTTGTTTGTTTATCTTCATTTTAACAAATGGAAGCGCACGTTTAAGAAACCATTCAGCCACCATCCTCCAGAAGGACAGGAAAGGAGGATATCGCTGCTCTTCTCACAGTCCACATCTCTCTCTCTCTCCTCCCTCTCTCTCTCTCTCTCTCTCTCTCTCTCCTGGCTTCCTTCATTACCCTGACTGCCAGTCTCTTAGCCAACCTCCCCCCCCCCCACCCCCTCCCCACCCACCACCCCTTCAGGCTACAGCGCAGACTGATCCCATTGTCTGCCGCCCAATCAATATACACACCCTCCGCCTGCTGTCTGGTCCGAAAGGAAACCCCACTCCTCCTGGTACCGCTCCACTCTCTGTCCTAACTCACATCAACTGCTGTAAATCGGCTGTTGCAAAAAAAAAAAAAAAAAAAAAAAAAACACACCAGCAACAGCATCTTAGTTCCAAATGACGGTTCTCTTTTTCGATGCAGACATTTCTTTACTCGACTGTCACCTCATCTCCGACTGCTGTGAATTAGGTGTTTGCAAAGCAACATTCAAGTTCCATATGGGCAGTTGTTTTTTTTTTTCGATGCTGAAATTTCTTTCACATCCTTCCTGGCTTAGAGAGCTATGAAAGTAGCGTTGCAGAGCAAAATATTAGTTCCACTGGGCAGTTATTTTGTTTCCATGTTGAAATTCCTTACACATCCGTTCCGACTTCGACTGCTATGAATTGGGTGTTGGCAAAGTAACATTAAAGCTCCACCGGGCAGTTGTTTTTTTATGCTGAAATTTCTTATAGACATTCGTCCGAACTGCGACTGGTATAAATCAGGTGTTCCAAAGCAACATCTTAGTTCCACGGTGCGATTACTTTCTGATGCCGATGTTGAAATTTCTTAAACATCCGTCAGTTCTCCGTCGGTTATGGAAACAAAAACATACCCAGCATGCACACCCCGGAAAACGGAGTATGGCTGCCTAATGGCGGGTTAAAAAACGGTCATACACGCAAAAGCCCATTCGTGTACGTACGAGTGAACGTGGGAGTTGCAGCCCACGAACGAAGAAGAATATATATATATATATATATAGATATATATATATATATATATATATATATATATATATATATATATATATATATATATATATATATAGTATTTGTATTTCTTTTTATCACAACAGATTTCTCTGTGTGAAATTCGGGCTGCTGTCCCCAGGGTGAGCGCGTCGCTACACTACAACGCCACCCATTTTTTTAAAATATTTTTTCCTGCATGCACTTTTATTTGTTTTTCCTATCGATGTGGATTTTTCTACAGAATTTTGCCAGGAACAACCCTTTTGTTGCCGTGGGTTCTTTTACGTGCGCTAAGTGCATGCTGCACACGGGACCTCGGTTTATCGTCTCATCCGAATGACTAGCGTCCAGACCACCACTCAAGGTCTAGTGGAGGGGGGAGAAAATATATATATATATATATATATATATATATATATATATATATATATATATATATAGAGAGAGAGAGAGAGAGAGAGAGAGAGAGAGAGAGAGAGAGAGAGAGAGAGAGAGAGAGCCCGTACAGGAGATAGAAGTAGAGGTAGTTGAGTTTAACGACCTATCGGCAAAGCACTTAATAATTAAGGTCAAGTAGTTCGGCGCTTGGGTCCAGGAGGGACAGCTCGCCGCAGCGGTCTGTTGTCACGCGAAGGTAAGGTCAAGGGTCCTTCTGATGGCACTGAAGTACTTGCATTCTGATGACTCTTTTGCTGGGCACCGTCAAGTCATATCCGGCTCTGTCACGGCGACAGAGAGGTTTCGAACTGCTAATGATGATGATGATGATGATGGCTGTTTGCTTGGTTGGATTTTCGATATAGTTTCGTTTTGAATACAGTTTCGTTGTCGTTGAGGGGTTTCTGTGTAACCAGGTATTGTAACTGAAAACGCAATAAGTAATACAAAAAGCAATTCTACGTAGATAATTAGGCAAACTAGTTCAAATGTCTATTGACACTACAACAAGAAGAAGAAGAACAACAACAAAAAACAAGAACAAGAACGTGTATAACAACAACAACAACAACAACAACAACAACAACAATAATAATAATAATAATAATAATAATAATAATAATTATTATTATTATTATTATTATTATTATTATTATTATTATAATAATGGAAAAAGAAAAAGCAGATAATAAATGTAAAAAATAACAAGAACATCAAACATCAACAACAGCAACACCACACACACACACATACACACACAAACACACACACACACACACACACACACACACACACACACACACACACACACACACACACACACACACACACACACACATCACTGATACACTGGATATCACTCACAGCCTGCAGGAGTCATGTGATTGATCACTTGGTTGAAACTGTCGGAGGGTGTTGTTAGAAAAGCATTTTCCATTCTTCTCTCCTTCTGCCTCTCCTTCAAGTCAGTCAGTCAGTCAGTCAGGTTAGTCAGAGAGGTGTTTGCCAGTCAGCCAGTCAGTCAGGTTAGTCAGTCTGTCAGTCAGGTTAGTCAGTCAGTCAGTCAGTCAGAGCGATGTTTGTTTGCCAGTCAGTCAGTCAGGTTAGTCAGTCTGTCAGTCAGTCAGAGAGATGACTGACTGACTGACTGACTGACTAACTGACTGACTAACCTGACTGACTGACTGACTGACAGACTGACTAACCTGACTGACTGACTGGCAAACAAACATCTCTCTGACTGAGGAGAAGAAGAAGAAGAAGAAGAAGAAGAAGAAGAAGAAGAAGAAGAAGAAGAAGAAGAAGAAGAAGAAGAAGAAAACGCACTAGGTCCTCTACTTTTGACCTGATTTGTTGATAATTACTGTGCACCCAAAGCAATAGTAGCAATTAACAACTTGTAAACTAGGTCCATTAATATGACGTTTCTCCTTTCGAACAAAAGCCTCCCCCCCCTCTCTCTGGACCTAGGGGAGGAATTGTGTGTGTTGTGTTGTGTGTGTGTGTGTGTGTGTGTGTGTGTGTGTGTGTGTGTGTGTGTGTGTTGTGTTGTGTTGTGTTGTGTTGTGTTGTGTTGTGTTGTGTGTGTGTGTGTGTGTGTGTGTGTGTGTGTGTGTTGTGTTGTGTTGTGTTGTGTTGTGTTGTGGTGTGGTGTGTTGTGGTGTGTGTGTGTGTGTGTGTGTGTGTGTGTGTGTTGTGTTGTGTTGTGTTGTGTTGTGTTGTGGTGTGTGTGTGTGTA
>NC_134896.1:18139862-18142362 GCF_041734735.1 Babylonia areolata | reverse complement strand
TCTCTATGCTATTTTACTTAGTTTTGATGTGGATTCAGTCAATAAACGAACGTGCCACCATCTTGCATTTTTCCGGGGTTTTGTTTGTTTATTTGTTTGTTTTTGGTTGTAGCTTTTGTTGTTGTTGTTGTTGTTTTGTTGTTGTTTGTTTGTTTTGTTTTTGTGTTGTTGTTGTTGTTTTTTTGTTTTTTTGTTTTTTTCTGCCTTTTTTTGGTGAGTGGGTGGATGGGGTAGGGGGTGTCCACAAACCATGGAATTATAACCAATAGATGAAATGGTTTAGGACGCTGAAACAGGACAATACCTAGACAGTCTGTTGTGCAAGTGATTCATAAAGCGCGGCTAAGAGCTTGCCGCGTGACCGAAGATAGATGCTATGTAAGTATACATGTCCATAAATCAATCAAGGTCAGCCTTCACAAAGCGTCACTAGAAGTCGGAAGAATGAATGGTATGGGAAGTTACCTAGATGCGGCCACTAGGAGTGGTGGCTGAATAATTCTCATGAAAGAGAAGGGTGCAGGAGGGGGGACCTGGGGCATGGGTGGAGGAGGGGGTGGGGGTGCTGTTAGGGAGCGGCACCGGGCACGGCCTAGTTTCAGTTTCAGTTTCAGTTTCAGTAGCTCAAGGAGGCGTCACTGCGTTCGGACAAATCCATATACGCTACACCACATCTGCCAAGCAGATGCCTGACGAGCAGCGTAACCCAACGCGCTTAGTCAGGCCTTGAGAGAAAAAAAAAGAGAAAAAAGATAATCACATAAAAAAAAGAACTATTACTAACAATAATAATATGCATAAGGCGCAAAAACCTGACGAAGTCAACTATAAGCGTACAAAAAATAAATAAATAAATAAATAAATAAATAAATATAATTAACAAATTAAAAAAATAAATAAATAATAAATAATAATAATGATAATAATAATAAAAATAATATATAACAACAACAACAACAACAACAATAATAATAATAATAATAATAACAAATAAATAAATAAATAAATACAAGAGGAGCCAGTCAATGTAAGAGGACTATGCAGAACAGCACACGTGTCCAGTCTGTTTCACGATTTCTTGTCTTCAATGATGGAGAGCGATTGTTGTAAGTCTTCCGGTTCCGTTGCTCTGTCACTGTCTTTTTTTCTTTTTTTCTTAAAAAACAACACACACACACACACACACACACACACACACACACACACACACAAAATTGAAGAATCTTTCGACACTTCTCTGCTGGCGGGGGCAGTTTCTGTATTCTTCCAGCGGTTTGTTATTGAGTGGAATGGAGGGTTGTTTTTTTAATGTTGTTTTATGACAAAACTCCTATTCTATTCCACCCCTTCCCTTTTTCCTTCTCTTGATCATATTTTCTTATCTACTTAAAAAAAAAAATCTTCCCCCACCTTTCTGTGCTAAATTCTCCTTACCCTCTATCTTTTTATCTTATTTAATTCTCATCACCTCTCTATCTGTATGTCTCTGTAACTCTGTCTGTCTGTCTGTCTTTCTCTTTCACACACACACACACACACACACACACACACACACACACGCACGCACGCACGCACGCACACACACACACACACACACACACACACACACACACACACACACACAGTGTCTCTCTCTCTCTCTCTCTCTTGTTTGTTTGTTTTTTTCTTCTTCTTCTTTCAGATTAAATTTCTTCAAACAAAACATCGATACAACTCCAAATGGCCCGAGATTAAAACAGCATTCGTGGACGGACGATGTGCACCATCATACTGTTCTCTCATCCCCAGCCTCCCCTCTCTCCTCTCCTCTCCTCTCCTCCCTTTCTCCTCAACACAGACCCAGCACTGAAGTACGTGCACGGGGAAAAAAAAAGGTGGGACAGATGACCTGACTGTAAAACAACAACGACAACGACAACGACAGTAGCAACAAATATCCCTTGGGACACGCTAATGGAACTCTTCCTCACTCACTATCAATGTCCAGTCACTTAACCAGTCAGCCTGGAAATTCCAACCCCCCCCCTCCCCCCGCCATCGACCCCCCCTCCCCATCCCTCTGCCTCCCTCCCCCCTCCCCCCCAAAAAAAACAACAACAACAAAAAAACAGAAAAAACAATAAAGGGAAAAAAAGAAGAAAAAAAAAGAGAAAAGAAAACATGAGAAACTCCTAGCAATTACTGATCTTTTTTTTTTTTTTTTTTTGGGCCCCCCCCACCCTCACCCACATTCACTCCTCTCAACCCCCTCTAGTCCACTACCACCAACCACCACCCCCTCTAGTCCACTACCACCAACCACCACCCCCTCTAGTCCACTACCACCAACCACCACCCCCTCTAGTCCACTACCACCAACCACCACCCCCTCTAGTCCACACTACCACCGACCACCATCCCCTCTAGTCCACTACCACCAACCACCACCCCCTCTAGTCCACTACCACCAACCACCACCCCCTCTAGTCCACACTACCACCGACCACCATCCCCTCTAGTC
>NC_134896.1:18109862-18112362 GCF_041734735.1 Babylonia areolata | reverse complement strand
AGAAAACCACGAACACACTAACGCAAAACTAGAACTACGTAAGTGCTTCCGAAGGTTGGTGATTCACGTTAACTTTCGCCTGGCATAGGTGGCCCGGTTCACGCAACATTATCTTTTTTTTTCTTTTTTTTTTTTTTTTTTGTAAGTTTCAGCGGGCAATCTGCATTCATTCATTTGAGTCAGGTTAAATCAACATATGATGCATTTTACGAACGAATCAACAAACGAAACTTGCCAAGGGCTTGTGGGACAAGAGTATACGTGATGATGGTGAGGAAGAAAAACAACCACACTAATAGATCCATGACGTGTTGAAAAAGCCCTTTTTTATGATAGTCGTGTCCGACTATGACCATCAGAACAGCAGAGAAGGCAACTGCTGTTCCGACTATTTGGGCTAGAATTTGATTATAGTGGAGAGTGTCTTACCCAAGTTACATCCCCACTCTCTCGGCCAAGAGGGTTTCAGGACAGTCGGTGTTGGGATGGTTCCCAAAAGCCAACTAGCCCACAAGGCTGCAGCACTAAGAGCCAGTGCAATTTTGCCTCCTAGTTTGAGTCATAGTCCTTCACAAAAGACTAAGCTGTAAATGATTTCCCATTGACTGGAGAAACCACTGATAATACAGCTGTCACTTTGCTGTTGGCCCAAATGTAAACTTATGTCAATCTGTGATATAAGCCATTAGGAACAGAACAAAAATGGCCATAAAAATAAACGAAATGAATATAGAATCCCCTCCAACATACACTTACTTAATTAACCAAACCAACTTCTCTTTTCCCCCCCTAGACGCACAAAAGGTACAACACTTCATGGGAGTAAAAAAAAAAAAAAAAAAGTACTTGGAATCTGGTGCCTGAGAAGAGTTTCAGTTTCAGTTCCAGTTTCAGTAGCTCCCCCTCCCGCCCATACCCCCCACCCCCAAAGCATCAGTACAGTCACACTGATCCCTGGTGGATTACAAGCACAGCAACCAACTTGACTGGCAACTTCTAAGGGAGGCGTGACCCTCTCACTCAATCCCCCCCACCCCCCCACCCCCCCCACCTCCCGCCCCCTTCCCCCTACCCCCCTCCTCCCCCTCCCCGCATGATGTCGTTATTGATCGAAGGGTTGGTTCGTCGTCATCGTCATCATCATTATCACCATCACCAATCAGAGTGTAGCAGCTTGGGAAGCTGTTAGACGAGGGGGGTCTGAGCAGTGTCAGTATCAGTAGCTCAAGGAGGCGTCACTGCGTTCATACACATGTATGTTAAAATGTATGTATGCAGTGTGTGTGTGTGTGTGTGTGTGTGTGTGTGTGTGTGTGTGTGTGTGTGTGTGTGTGTGTGTGTGTGTGTGTGTAGTCACATTTTGGTGTGTGTATGTAACATAGATATAATGTTTTATGTTAACAAAAGCGTTTTTGTAAAGCACCTAGAGCAGATTTCTGGATAGTGTGCTACATAAGTATCCATTATTATTATTATTATTATTATTATTAAATCCATATATCCGCTACACTACATCTGCCAAGCAGATGCCTGGGGATCAGATGCCTGACCAGCAGCGTCAGTAACCTTACAACGCGCTTTGCAGAAAAAGGGGTAGTCAGTGGTGGGTGGGGTCGGGATGGGGGATGGTGTGTGTGTGTGTGGGAGGGGAGGTGGGGGGGGGGGGCAGTTAGGTGGCGGAGGGCATAGGGTTGGGATGAGAAGGGGTTGTGTGTGAGAAAAGAATGCCTTCATCACCACATCTGCCGCTATCTTTTTCTTCTTTTCTTTTTTAATCTTTATTATTATTATTATTATTATTATTATTATTATTATTATTATTGCTGTTGTTGTTGTTGTTATCATTATCATTATTAGTTAGTTAGTTAGTCTTTTTATTGTTGCTGCCCCATCATCTGCACCGTTTCAGTTTGAATCACTCCCACGCCGCTCATTTCAAGCAACCAAGAGGTGGTGATGGATTCCAAGCAACCAAGAGGTGCGCACAGTCTAAGGGAAGCAACTACATATTTTGACAAGGAACAAGAGGTGCCGTTTCCTCGGGTTGTTTCCCTTTGAATGGCAGACGCTGTCAGGCCAATCTGATGAATCTACACTTTCAACCAACACACACACACACACACACACACACACACACACACACACACACACACACACACACACACACACACACACACACACTCAATCCTCGAACCCCTTGTCACACGAGAGAAGCCAGTTTCAAAACCAGGTCGACATTGAGGAAAAACGAAATGAAATGAAATGAAATGAAATGAATAAAGGAAACAACACAAAAGAAAACAGAATATATGAAAAAAAAGAAAAGAAAAAAACCCCAAAAAACCAGAACAGAAAGAATATAACAGAACAAAACAAAACTGAACTGAATTGAACTGATACTTAACATGATAAAAAACAAAGTTGGAACAAAACCGAACAGAATACAATAGAATAGAACAAAGCTAGAACAGCGCAGAACAGACTTGATCCAAACACTAAT
>NC_134896.1:18097362-18099862 GCF_041734735.1 Babylonia areolata | reverse complement strand
TCATCATTATTATTGTTATTATTCATTTATTTAATTCTATTTTGTTTTATTGAATTCTTCCCTCAAGGCCGGACTAAGCGAGTTGGCCCGGCGGGTTACGCTGCTAGCAGGTCAGGCATCTTGCTTTGCAGCCGTAATGCAGTGTACATGGATCACTCCGAAGTGATACAGTTGACGCCTCCTTGCGAGAACCTGAACCTGAACCTGAACTGAACTGAACTGGATTGAACTGAACTTGAAAAATTGTCGTCGCTCTTGCAAGAAACATCCAACTGCTTCCTTGACATTCAAAACTGGATGACTCTACATAAGTTACAGTTGAACACGGACAAAACTGAAACAATGATCATAGGAACTAAACAAAAACTGTCTTCCATCACAATTGACACAATCGAACTTAGCAGCACATCCATCCCTCCTTCCAGGTCAGCCAGGAACCTCGGTGTTGTCCTTGACAACACACTGTACATGCAAATGCAAAAATTTATCAGTCAGACATGTCAATCCTGCTACTGTCAACTGCGGCGCATCAGTTCCGTCCGGAAATATCTGTCCACTGACGCAACATCAAAACTTGGTGTTTCTCTCATTCTCTCTCGCCTTGACTACTGTAACTCTCTATTGACTGGTTTGCCTGCTTCATCCATTCAGTCCCTGCAGCGCATACAAAACTCTGCTGCCCGACTCGCCCTCAGAAAGAAAAGATCAGAGCACACCACTCCTCTTTTGTAACATCTCCACTGGCTCCCTGTCTCACACCGAATAAAGTACAAGATCAGCACTCTATGTTATAGATGTATTCACAAATCTGCCCCTTCCTATCTCTGCGGCTGCCTTCACCTCTACACTCCATCTCGCTCACTACGATCGGCTTCGGATCCACTTTGTTTACGCATACCCAGATTCAAACACTCGACTGTTGGCCGCCGTTCTTTCTATGTCTCTGGACCTTGCAATTGGAATGAACTTCCTCTTTCGCTTCGTCAAGTCTCCACACTCAGCTCTTTCAAGTCTGGCCTTAAAACCCACCTCTTTCCAAAATAGCCTCCCTTTCCTGCTTCTTCCTTGTCTTCAGTTTCTCCAGTTTTAGAGTTATGCATGCGTGTGAATGACTGGTGTGAAAGCGCTTTGGTTTGTCTATGCACAAGATTCAGCGCTATATAAATACCATTATTATTATTATCATTATTAACAAGACAAGACAAGACAATCCGGGCTTGCTGTGCTGCTTACTGGCATCCGCGTTGACCTGCATGAGCTTGGCGATGAACTGCTCGTAGTCCGTGCCCACCGTGCCCGTCCCTCCGCCAGTGGCCACAGTCAGGTGGTACAGCCACGAGTCCTGTCACAGACACACGTCAATCATTTTGCCATCTGCGCGGCGTTAACATTCTTTCTTGTCTTCGTCTGTACAGGGTTCACAAATAGTTAAGGACCACGTCGGGAATTTGCACGACTACTTTTTTTTCTTCTTCTTTTTTTTTTTTTTTTTTTTTTTTTTGAGGGGGGGGGGGGGGGGGGGGGGGGGGGCGGGGGGGGGGGGGGGGGGTGGAGGGAGGGTCATGGTGAAATCACGCTTAATTTACACCTCCCCACTCCCCTCCCCCACCCCCCACAATAGATGGACACAATAATAATTGCCCCATCCGTGACATCTTCACCCACACAATCAGTTATATTAATGGGCTGTCATAATGTCCCCCTGCAGGAAAAAAAACAACAACCTGTTTGCCAGTCCAACAAAAAAGTAATAATCAAACAAAAGCAAAAAAAAAAAACCCCAACCACATTTGGACATGTGGAGAGAAAAAAAAAGAAGAGAAAACTGGCCATCCAGAGTGAGTGACTTAACCTCTTGGCCACCAAACACCACAAACCCTGACCCACACCACGTGGACACAGCAGCTAGGCACTGCCCACCTTCTCTTGGCGCGTGGGTATGACGAGGTAGGTAGGGGCCTGGCAGGGGGGCCAGATGGCGAACACGTGCACGGGGGCAGCACCGATGTCCGCCTCGTCGTCCGAGTCGCAGGCCCCCTCGATCTCCTCCAGCTTGGCGTCCTGCAGGTTGATCTGACCCAGCGGGGTCTGCAACAGCACCACCCACCACCCACCAGGCGATGATGATGATGATGATAGTGGTTTGGTTTTCTGTTTCACTTTTCAAGGGGATGTCAAAGTGCAAGGACTGATGATATATATATA
The DNA here is from genome assembly GCF_041734735.1 of Babylonia areolata. Lineage (NCBI taxonomy): Eukaryota > Metazoa > Mollusca > Gastropoda > Neogastropoda > Buccinidae > Babylonia > Babylonia areolata. Next base: position 18,097,657 of record NC_134896.1, on the reverse strand, counting down.
TATATTGTGCCTGGTTGACACCGAGACATTATGAGAACACAGCCTTGTCAAGTAGTCCCAAACGGTTCCCATAGCAACATCGACACCACCCCACTCTTCATTCATCATCTAAGTAAATATACAAAACTAAATGTCCCAAAGCTTCTGAGTAGTCTTCTTCTTCCTTCTACTGCTCCTCCTCCTTCTTCTTCTCCCCTTCCTCTTCCTCCTCCTCCGCCACCTCCTCCTCCTCTTCCTTCTTCTTCGTTCGTGGGTTATGACCCCCACGTTCACTCTGCGAGTCTCACCTTGTCCC
>NC_134896.1:18089862-18092362 GCF_041734735.1 Babylonia areolata | reverse complement strand
ATTCTTGGTGCTTCATCAATTTGTTCTTGCATCACAGAGCAACAATTTGGTTTTCTGAGACAGATCGGTACTTACATCCCGAATTCCATTTAAGTGCTTATTACTTTTTTTCTGTTTTTTTGTTTTTGTTTGTTTGTTTGTTTGTTGTTGTTGTTGGTTTTGTTGTTGTTGTTGTTGTTGTTGTTGTTTGTTTTTTGGTATGTCATTTAAAATAAGAAGAAAAAAAGTGTTTTGTAAATGTATATACTATGTTTCTTCTAACATGCATTGTGAAAACGAGAGCATAGCAATGGCTGGACTGGTGAAAAGGACCAAAATGAAGGAATAAAGATGTATTGTATTGTATTGTATTGTAAGGACTTACATGTTTCTGGCTATCCGCAGCAAACTTGAGCAGCTTCTGTTCGGGTTCTGAGGTGTCGGAGTCACTCTTGCTGGACACGTCGTCTGGGGGGACAGCGTAGTCACAGGACCCGTCTGACACTGCCAGCACGTGCACCACGTGGGCAATTCAGTTCCGTTCAGCATCAGAAATTTGAACACAGTTGAACACTAGGTTACCTTAGGTAGGTAGGTAGGTAGGTAGGTAGGTAGGTAGGCAACCCATTGAAATTATTAGTAATAACAATGGTAATGATGGTGATGATGATTATAATGATGATGACGATAATAATAATAATAATAATAATAATAATAATAATAATAATAACGACGATGATGACGACAACGACGACGACAACAACAACAACAACAACAACAACAACAACAATACAACTACTACTACTGATAATAATGCCACCATACACATGCACACACAGGACATTCACCAACCTAACAAAAATACATGCCCATGTTCCAACCGACTTAGATGCGGGAGTGGTTTCATAAAACTTTTTTTCCCCTTTAAACATAGACAGATGATTCAAATAATTACGCAAGTGGCATAATGTTCAGTTACTGAAGTTTCTCCCTGAATACACAAACAAACGGCCGTTTCATGGGCAGCTTGTAAAACGTGTTTGAAAAATCTATGTTTTCTGCCACCAGTTTATAGTTATCAAGTAATCTATAGTTATCAAGTAATCTATAAACGACAGCTGCGGGTTTTCATTGTAAAAGATTGATAAGCAACTCTGATTGTGAGTGGTGCTCTGTGCAACACCGATATTTGCCGGAAATTCAGTATCATTTCATCATGCACCCCCCCCCCCCCCCCCCCCCCACCTCCCGCCCCCCACCACCCCAACAAGAAAACAGCATACCTACAAGTTTCCAAGTATTCCTTCCATTTTGTGTGTGAACCGTGTATAAACTGAACTGTATTGCTATTGTTTTGTTCAAATCCCCCCTGTGTATAACAGTAGTCTCCAACAAGCAAAAAAGGAAAGACTTTAGATACTGCAAATTTTGTATTAACTCACTCAGTACGGCCAGTCCTCTCTTCACCTCTACACGGACCCCTCGGATGTCCAGTGGATGTCTCAATGACCCAACCTTTAGCTTCCGTCGTCAGAATCGTGGTATTCTTTGTCAACATTCACCTCTTCAGTACAAGAGCCTTCCGCTTGCAATATTTTGATGGTGGTAATTGGGGTGAAACGCTGTTAACTTCGTCTCTTTCGCCGTTCGTATGGAAAGAGTTAACTAAGTTTGTTTGTGTATGTGTGCTGGGTCCTGTTGCATTGCTTGGTTCTACCTTTTTGACAGTTACACGTGACTCCATGCCTACGTTGACCGAACTACGCCATTGGTCAGTTCCATACTACACACAGTTAGCAGCGGGTTACGACCATACTAGGCTCTTCCATCCGAGCAATGCAACTGGCTCCTGGAGTATAACAGTTGTTATACAGAACATGTTAGTTTTGTGGGGTTTGTAAACTGTGCTTTTATGATATCGAATGATTGTGCTTTTTTTCCCCCACTTCATCCTGTTTGCTTACTCGGTTCGATTTAATTATCGGATTTGTAGAGCGGTTACAGCTTGCTTCTGCATGTATTGTAACGTTATATGAAAATAATTCACAACAACAACAATAATGATAACAACAATAGTAATGATAATAATGATAATTTGTGTTACTATGTATTTGTATTACTCTTTTTGTCACAACAGATTTCTCCGTATGAAATTCGGGCTGCTCTCCCACGAGAGACCGCGTCGCTACACTTGATAGCGCTACCCTTCTTCTTCTTCTGCGTTCACTCGTATGCACACGAGTGGGCTTTTACGTGTATGATCGTTTTTACCCCCACCATGTAGGCAGCCATACTCCGTTTTCGGGGGTTAGCGCCACCCATTTTTTGGTTGTTTTTTCTTTCTGCCTGCGTTTTTATTTGTTTTCGTACCGAAGTGGATTCTGCCAGGGACAACCCTTTTTTGTTGCATGCTCGGTTTATCGTCTCATCCGAATGACTAGTGCCCAGACCACTACCCAAGGTCTAGTGGATGGGGAGAAAATACTGGCGACTGCCGGTGTGATTCGAAGCAGTGCGCTCA
>NC_134896.1:18057362-18067362 GCF_041734735.1 Babylonia areolata | reverse complement strand
TTGTTTTTGTTCTCTCTCAGTCTCCCCTTTCCATTAAATAAATATATGTGTTATTGTAACTGATGTTGATTAGCAAAGACAGATCGGAAGAATGGGCCATACCTAAAATCTTAATCCTTGAATCAAAACTCTCTCTGTCTCTCTCTCTCTGTCTCTGTCTCTGTCTGTCTCTGTCTGTCTGTCTGTCTGTCTGTCTGTCTCTCTCTCTCTCTCTCTCTCTCTCTCTTGTGCTTGCGACATCAAGTTCTTCAACTACCCCCCTCTCTCCGCCTCCCTCAGTCTACATAACATCGTCAACCCAACCTTCATTCTAGTCAAGTGAACCAGTTGACATACTTTTGCCAAATCCAGAAAGCCCCACTAAAAGCATCAACATCAATGATTGGTAAAAGCTTCCACAACTTCTTGGATCGCCATATATTTTTCACACTGCTATTTCAAGCCGAGGGTAATGGTTGTGGTTTGTCGTTTTTGCCATTTGAAAGCGTCATCTGAATCGCTGAGAGGGATACCAAACTAGCATAAAAAAACAACAACAAAAAAACACAACAGACCAGACAAAGCGACATCAGGTTTTGCATCCCATGAGTAATTAAAGTAGACTTACGAAGCTTTCTGGCTGATGTCTATTGGGAGACAACAACTTTGAAACAGAAATGGGAAAGTTCGTTAAAAGTGAAGCGTAAAAAAAAAAAAAAAAAACAACAAAAACAACAACAACCCAAAAACTAAAATAAAAAAACCACCGTCCTTGGTAAATATTAAAACATTCTAGAGGACTGTCGTTTGCACCCAAGAGGTTAAAAACAATTTCAATGTATATATTATGTGCGCTTTTTTTTTTTTTTTTTTTTTTCTTAATCACGCCGCATTGATCATTTCACCAGGATCCAGCAGTCAAAGGGTTAAAGGGGAGGAGTAAGGCGGAGGAGAGAGGAAAATGATGTGTTCGATAAACAGATAGATGGCATGTGCAAACTCATACACGCACACGATACGGCCTCACTATGGTATCTGTGTGTGTGTGTGTGTGTGTGTGTGTGTGTGTGTGTGTGTGTGTGTGTGTGTGTGTGTGTGTGTGTGTGTGTGTGTGTGTGTGTGTGTGTGTGTGTGTGTGTTCTAAGCAGACTTGGTTTTGCAAAAAAACGGATCACCCCACACGTTTTGACGCCTCTGAAAAACTGACACTGAAACTGTTAACACTCTATATATCAAACTGACTCAGCATGTCTGTGTTCACGACCAAACTCTTTTTCATAAAAAAAAACCCAAGTGATACATAACTAAATAATAAAATAAACACATCAATACATATTTCATGGACACGGTGTTCTTGCTGGGATGGGAGTTGGGTTGAAGGGGTTTCTTCGATAACTTCAGTTCTAGAAAAAAAAAAAATGTTTACAACGAGATTTCCAATAATACGAATCTATGTCTAAGTTTTTCGATCTTTCTCACTCTTCTGTCTGTCTCCAGCAAGTCTGTTAATTAGTGTGGCGTACCTTGGCCCCATTCTGAACAGGGCGTTACATTACTTTCGTCTGATTTCCGTGGGGGGTTCACGGTTATTTTCAGCGAGAACCGTGTGCACATGCGCGTCTCCATTTCCTGGGGGCTTTTTTCAGGTCATCGAAAAGAAAAAAATTCGTGGAAATCGCTGTTCTGACGAAAGATTTTTGAACAATTCCGGTGACTAAGTTTACAAGATATATTTAATGTGAACATGGGATGGTGGCGGCTGTCGGGGACTTGCTGGCACTGCTTTTCCCGCAGACAGGCTAGGAAAAGCAGTGCCAGCAAGTCCCCAACAGCCGCTACCATCCCCTGTCCACACTGCGTCAGAACCTTCCGGGCGCGGATTGGCCTGACCAGTCATCTGCGCACCCACAGAGCCCAACCCATCCACCCCCAGGACGACTAGATGGTCCTCGTCGATCCCGGCGGACGAACCACACCTTGACCCCATTCTATACAGGGCGTTACATTACTTTCGTCTGATTTCCGTGGGGGGTCCACCGTTATTTTCAGCAAGAACCGTGTGCACATGCGTGTCTCCATTTCCTGGGGGCTTTTTTCAGGTCATCGAAAAGAAAAAAAATTCGTGGAAATCGCTGTTCTGACGAAAGAAATTTGAACAATTCCGATGACTAAGTTTACAAGATATATTTGGTTTTATAATTACATCCATTATTTGCCTAGTCTTCTGTGTTTACTTTGAGCGTGTTTTATTACTTTTTTTTCTTCTTCTTCTTCTTTTTTGTCACATCTCTGCCATTACGTATTTAAAATGATTCATTTATATACTCTGACGAAATGTTGTCCAAACAAAGGCAGTGCAAACTATATAAAAATTAAAAAAAAGCAAGCTAGTAAAACAGTGGTGGGCTGCCCATGACTTCATATGACCTACTTCTCGCTCATGCAAGCGACGAAAAGTCCACCACAAAAGAGCACCTGGGAAACCCTCCCTAATGACGAACGGCTACAGTTACTCCAATGCGCTCTAAAATTGTTGGTACTGTTCATCAAACAGTGGAAAAGTTTCCTTTTACACAGAAGCGAAAGTTTCGATTCACTTGAAAGTTTCGCTGGTCTCTCTGTCAGCAAAATTGATGCAATGCAAGTCTAGGGCTCAGCAAGCTGAGACGTGTGAACTTAAGTACACGGCCGTATTAATTTAATAAAAAGTTGCCTAGCAACAAGCGCCCAACCGTGGAGTTGCAACGGACCGTTAATAAGCTGGAGTGAGTTCCAGATCAGTGTTTCTGGTTGAGGCAGGCCTTTTTCGCCTTGATTTGGACGGCTTTTTTTTTTTTTTTTTTTTTACACCTTCTACTTCCCAAAATGGATTTCTGTCGTGTCGTACGCAGCGGCATCGATGTCCCCCCCCCCCCCCCCCCCCGCCCCCCCCGTCCAGTCCAAGCCAATACTGTGATTCTATGACGCAAGATGCTCATGGAAAACAGTCACACATTATCGTTTCAAGCTGCGTCTCTCTCTCTCTCTTCTTTCTCTATGTCTGTCTTTCGTTGCCTCTCTCTCTCTCTCTCTCTCTCTCTCTCTCTCTCTCTCTCTCTCTCTCTGCCTGCCTCTCTCTATCCCCCCCCCCCCTCTCTCTCTCTCTCTCTTGTAGTAATCCTAGTTGACAGTTCGATTCTCCACTATTCCACCACACCATCACCCCCCCCCACACACACACACACACACACACACACATCCGCCCCTATCCCAGCCACCCACTCTAGCCCCACCCCACCACTCTGTGAATGTCACCCAACTTTCTCTCTTGATTCCTCTTCATGTCACCTGCACCCATACCTCTCTCTCTCTCTCTCTGTCTCTATCTCTCCCCCCTCTCTCTCTGTCACTCCCCCCTCTCTCTCCCCCCCCCCCCCCCCTCTCTCTCTCTCTCTCTCTCTCTCTCGTCCAATCGTCCTCTGAGCTTATAAAATCAGGCCACCATCTCTTATCCTCTCGATATTGTCGTTCTTGTTTGTCACACACACACACACACACACACACACACACGCGCGCGCGCGCGCGCGCCTAACAATCTGGCAACCCAAACTAGTTTGTTAATGAATGTGCAATATCTCTCTCTGTCTCTTTGTCTCTTGTCTCTGTCTGTCTGTCTGTCTGTCTGTCTGTCTCTCTCTCTCTCTCTCTCTCTGTCTCATGTTTTCAACATTTTCCCTCTCATCTTGGAGTCGCTGCCACCCCCCCCAACCCCCACCCCCCGTCTTCCCCCACCCCACTCCACCCCCTTCTTACCATCTTTCCACACTGACCCCCCACCCCCACCCCCAATCCTCCCTATCGTCTTCCGTTTCGCTTCCTTAACTTACTTAGTCTTTATCCTATCACCACACCACCCCAACCCCCCTTCCCTTCGCTCTTACCTGAAGCACGTGCCTGCAGATCGATTGCCCCCAAACAATCCAAAACACCAATCCACCTTTCACACAAACATCGTATTGTTTTGGCGCACGGGGAAAGAACCCATGGCAACGAGAGTGTTCTCCTCTGGGAAAATCATGTAAGAAGAAATCCACTCTGAAAGGAACATAATATAAGCATGCACTCAAGCGCGTTGGGTTAGTAGGGTTATGCTGCTGTCAGGCATCAGCCCAGCAGATGTGGTGTAGCGTATATGGAATTGTCCGAACGCAGTGACCGCCTCCTTGAGAAACTGAAACTGAAACTGTTGTGTTTTGTATTGTATCGTATTGCTGTGTGTTGTATTGATCACACAAGGGAAAGAGCGTCGCCCTCAGTGCAGTGCCACACTTTTTATGCCTCCAAGTGTATTTGTTTAACTATCAAGGTGGAGACTTTTGTATGTAATTCATCCAGGACAACCCTTTTGATACTGTGGGTTGCTTCCCCCCCCCCCCCCCCCCGAATGCATGTGCGCAACGTGCATGCTGGACAAACGGGGACCTCGGGTTTATCTTCTCGTTCCAGTGACCAGCACCGAGCACACCAGTCACATTCTAGTGGAGATGGGCTTTCGGTTTCAGTTTCTCAAGGAGGCGGACAAATCCATATATACGCTACACCACATCTCGCGGCTTGGCAGATGCTCGACCGGCAGTAGAACCCAGCGCGCTTAGTGAGACTTTTGAGTGTATGCATATTTGTGTACCTGTTTAACTCACTCAGTACGGCCAGTCCTCTCTTCTCCTCTACACAGACCCCTCGGATGTCCAGTGGGTGTCTGAATGACCCAACCTTCAGCTTCCGTCGTCAGAATTGTGGTATTCTTTGTCAACATTCTCCTCTTCAGTATAAGAGCCTTCCGCTTGTAATATTTTGATGGTCGTAATTGGGGAGAAACGCTGTTAACGTCGTCTCTTTCGCCGTTCGTATGGAGAGAGTTAAAGAAAGTGGATTTCTTCCGTCAACAGAATTTTGCCAGACGACAGCACCCCTCGTTGCCACTGGTTCTATTTTTAGCGCGGCAAATGAGTGCCGTGCGTGCCGCTGCACACGGAACCTCGGTTTATCACCTCATCCGAATGACTAGACGCTCAGTTTGATAATTTGTTTTCAGTCAAATCTAGGAGAAAGGGCGAAAGCGGGATACGAACTCAGATCCTCACGGACTCTGTATATAGGCAGATGAGCATCTTATCCATTCTGCCCCACCCGGCTTCCTCCTGAAATGGGGAAATGGAGAGAAATAAAAGTGTTTATTTTTCTTTATTTAATTTTCCTGCTCTTATCTGACATTCGATTTTATTCGATTTTTTACAGGTGATAGTGTGAAAAATCCTGAATACATAGAGCCAAACAAACCTTTTCTTGCAATTTGTTTTAGGTATTTTCGTAATTTTCTTAGACTAAAAGGGGGATGTTACAAAAATCCTGGTCCGCACAGGGAACTCGAACCCGTCAACACACTCGCTGCCTCAGTAGCAAGGCGCTTCACCACTGGGCCACATCTCTACTCCACCAAAAAAAGATGTTTGCCACCACCACTGACAGAGGGTCATGGTCATGTATCTGTCTTTCAGCCGATGAGAAACTGGCAGACGGGTTTGCCAAACAAATATTCCTGGAATCTCCCCATACACACAGGGAAGGAAGGAAGGAAGGAAGACAGGGAAGGAAGGAAGGAAAGAAAGGAGAGAAGAAAAGTACAAAAGAAACAAACAAGGTATAAAAAAAAAAAAAATTATAAAGAAAGAGGGGAGTGGGGAAAGGGTGGGGGGTGATGGTCGGGAGACGGGGGGTAGAAAGGAAAACAAACTGGGAACAAGCGCGTGGGCTGAGCGAGTGAGTAGTTCACATAGGAGAAAATAAAAAGTCTGGTGGTAGAGTGAGAGAGGATAATGTGGCAGTATAACGGGGTGTGTGGGGAGGGGGGCGGCCGGGGGGGGGGGGGAGGGGGGCGTGGTAAAGGTTTTTGTTCCCTTCCCAGTCTGAAGAAAGCGGTACTGGTATTGTACAGTAGCAGCACTCTGACTCCCTTTAGGACCAGGCCAACGCAAAAGCACATTCTGTGGAGAAGAAGAATAAACAGACCAAGGTGTCTGCGTCTTCAGCTAACGAAAAAAAACCAACAAAAACAAACAAACAAACAAACAAAAAACGAGTCTTCTCTTCGTCGGATTCTCTGTTTCTTTCTCTTTGTCTCTGTCTCTGTCACACACACACACACACACACACACACACACACACACACACACCCACACACACACACACACACACACACACACACACACACACACAGCAAACTGATCTCGCATTCAGAGATCCGACCCGAGTACATAGTTACAGAGATTCTATTACTACTACTACTACAACTACTACTACTATTACTACTACACCTACTACTACTACAACTACTACTATTATTACTACTACACCTACTACTACTATTACTACTACACCTACTACTACTACAACTACTACTTATCTTCTTCTTCATCACACTAAAAACAAGAAGAAGAAAATAGCAGAAGCAGCAGCAGTTGAAGAAGAAGAAGCAAACTGACATAACCCCGAAAGGCAACAAATCAAAGCATTTCCTCGCCCAGCTTACACACCAGCATGTGCACAACTCTGAAACACAGCGGTTAAAAGACAAGGCTAACATCATGAACCCATGAATATCAACGGCTAGAGAAACGATGATTTTTTTTGTTTTGTTTTTTGAAAGAGTAGGGAGGACATGATTTCTTCTTCTTCTTCTTCTGCGTTCACTCGTATGTACACGAGTGGGCTTTTACGTGTATGACCGTTTTTTACCCCGCCATGTAGGCAGCCATACTCCGTTTTCGGAGGTGTGCATGCTGGGTATGTTCTTGTTTCCATAACCCACCGAACGCTGACATGGATTACAGGATCTTTAACGTGCGTATTTGATCTTCTGCTTGCGTATACACACGAAGGGGGTTCAGGCACTAGCAGGTCTGCACATATGTTGACCTGGGAGATCGTAAAAATCTCCACCCTTTACCCACCAGGCGCCGTCACCGTGATTCGAACCCGGGACCCTCAGATTGACAGTCCAACGCTTTAACCACTCGGCTATTGCGCCCGTCGGACATGATTTGGAAACTGATGGGTTTCATGGCCAAACGTAAAAGAGCTGTGTGCTGTTAACTTTAATAAACCCAAAAACACAGCATGGTAACACTTCATTAGAACAGGGGGGAAAAAAAGTACTTCCACCGAATCAGCATTGCTTGTCCACACTTTATCATAGTATCTCCTTCCACATACACCTTTTTTTTTTCTTGTACTCTTCTTTCTTTCTTTCTATTCCATTCTTTATTCACTACTGTTTCTATTCTGCCCCCCACCCCCTCGTGGTCGAGGACAGCGTGTGAAAAGAATGTTACAAAGACTTATGTCGAACCCTCGTCAATAAAGATTTTGTCCTTTGTTTTGGCTTTACATCCTCTGTTTCGTTTTCCCCAAAGCTCCTCTCTTTCAAAATCCCTGGTCTACCTCCCCATCCCCCATGCCCCAAATCCCCCTGTCACCCCCAACCCCTCCCCGCCCCCCAAACCCCCATGCCCCAAGTCACTCCCCCTTCTCCATCCCCGTCACCTTCTCCTCCACCCTCACTCTCCTTGTCACCTACATACATGATTCTTCCTCCTCCTCTCTCCTCTCTCCCCGCTTTCTGCCCTCTTCATATATGTACGTACCCCTTCTGGACTGACTGCATGCCCAAGAAGGAAGGTGGTAGAATGGTTAAGACGCTCAGCTGCCAATAAAGAGAGTCTGTGAGGGTGTGGGTTCGAATCCCGTTCTCGTCCTTTCTTCCAAGTTTGACTGGAAAATCAAACTGAGCGTCTAGTCATTCGGATGAAACGAAAAACCGAGGTCCCATGTGCGGCGTGCGTTCTGGCAAAATTATGTTGAAGAAATCCACTCTGATACAAATAGATTTTTGCATGCACTCAAGGCCTGACTAAGCGCGTTGGGTTATGCTGCTGGTCAGGAATCTGCCTAGCAGATGCGGTGCAGCGTATATTGATTTGTCCCAACGCAGAGACGCCTCCTTGAGAAAAATGAACATGAAACTGAAACAGTATCCTTTGTGCATTTTCTGTCTCAATCGCTGCCTCACCATCTCCCTCAAGTGTGCCACTGCAATCCTCGCACGAGTAACATTCTGTTGCATTACGTTGCAGAAGAAAAAAAAAACAAAATCACCATACCTATTACCTACATCCCATATAATATCGTTTTCCAATCCAGGGAACGCGGAAGAAGAAGAAGTTTTCCAATCCATGTCCATCTTCTTCCCCAATGGCCCCAACCCCCAACCCCCAAACTTTGCCCACCTCCACCCCTCTTGTCTACTCCATCCCCCCCCCCCCCCCGCCCCCCCACCGACCCCCTTTGGCTGAAGCACGTGGCTGGCCAGACATCGCCCACAATCATCTGATGCCTGAACAACCAGTTCAGTCACGAATCCATTCAACACGAAGATTTCTGAAGCACTGTGTAAGAGTCAACATATAATATTTCTGAACTGATATGTGAGAAGGGGTAAGGGTGTGTGTAGTTAAAACAAAAGTTGGCAAGATATTAGATATATTATAGAAACCGCCCAAACTCCCTTAAATTCCACTTATTGTTTTCCGAAAAAAAGAAAAAAAAAAAAAAAGAATATTGTTAAAACTAAAGGCATTTGGCTCTTCTATTTGTAGTTCCTTTCGGTAAAGCTACGTCTGTGGTTAACTCTCTCCATACGAACAGCGAAAGAGACGACGTCAACAGCGTTTCACCCCAATTACCATCATCAAAATATTGCAAGCGGAAGGCTCTCATACTGAAGAGGTGAATGTTGACAAAGAATACCACAATTCTGACGACGGAAGCTAAAGGTTGGGTCATTCAGACACCCACTGGACATCCGAGGGGTCTGTGTAGAGGAGAAGAGAGGACTGGCCGTACTGAGTGAGTTAATGGATGAGGATGAACTATTTATTACTGTATACTGGCGGTGCCTACTGGCCTTTTGTTTTGTTTTCCCCCCTTTGTTCTTTTGACATCACTCTTATTGTTTGTATGGTGTATCCAAAATATGTCTGTATGTAATGTTTCGATGGATAAACATTTGCCTTTGCCTTTGAAGAATCCAGAAGCACTGTGGTGATCCATTTTGTGTTATGGTTAACTCACTCAGTACGGCCAGCCCTCTCTTCTCTCTACACAGACACCTCGGATGTCCAGTGGGTGTCTCAATGACCCAACCTTTAGCTTCTGTCGTCAGAATTGTGGTATTCTTTGTTAACATTCACCTCTTCAGTATAAGAGCCTTCCGCTTGCAATATTTTGATGGTGGTAATTGGGGTGAAACGCTGTTAACGACGTCTCTTTCGCCGTTCGTATGGAGAGGGTTAAAGCATGGAATTTGGCCGCCACATTGTGGTGATTGCCGGCAGCACTGACACACCCGCTCGACATAACTCTGGCACCGCTGGTCAAGGAATGTGAACAAACTATTCTTTTATTTCTCCCAGGCTGATGGCAGCGCTCTCTTTGTTTCTGCCTCTCTGCTGTTTCCGTGCATGCAGGAGGAAGATGGCAGAATGGTACATTTAAGACGCTCAGCTTGCCAATACACAGAGTCCGTGAGGGTGTAGGTTCGAACCCCGCTCTTGCTCTTTCTCCCAGGTTTTGACTGGAAAATCAAAATGAGCGTCGAGTCTTTCGGATGAGACGGTAAACAGAGGTCCCATGTGCAGCCGGCACGCACTTGGCGCACTGAAAAAGAACCCATGGCAACGAAGGTGTAGTGCTCTGGCAAAATTCAAGAAATCAACACTGACAGGCACACAGATAAAATTACATACATTATAAGCATGCACTATGGCCGGACTAACCGCTTTGGGTTATGCTACTGGCCAGGCATCTGTACATCAGATGTGGTGTAGCGTATATGGATTTGTTCGAACGCAGTGACGCCTCCTTGAGAAACTGAAACTGAAGGCAGTGATCCCATCCCGTCAGTCTTTTCCACCCTCTCTCTCTC
>NC_134896.1:18047362-18052362 GCF_041734735.1 Babylonia areolata | reverse complement strand
GTGTGTTTATGTGCGTATGTGTGTGTTGGTTTTGCTGTGTGTGTATGTGTGTGTGTGTGTGTGTGTGTGTGTGTGTGTGTGTGTGTGTGTGTGTGTGTGTGTGTGTGTGTGTGTGTGTGTGTGTGTGTTTTGTGAGTGTGTGTGTGTGTGTGCTGTGAGTGTGTGTGTGTGTGTGTGTGTGTGTGTGTGAGTGTAGAAAGTGTATGTGTGTGTATGTGTGTGTGTGCGTGCGTGCGTGCGTGTGTGTGTGTGTGTGTGTGTGTGTGTGTGTGTGTGAGTGTAGTAAGTGTGTGTGTGTGTGTGTGTGTGTGTGTGTGTACGTGTGTGTGCGTGTGTGTGTGTGTGTGTGTGTGTGTGTGTGTGTGTGTGTGTGTGTTGTGTGTATGTCTGCGCGCGCGCGTGTGTGCTCTCAAGGCCTTGCCAACGCGTTGGATCATGCGACGGTCAGGCATCTGCTCCTTTATTTTATTTTATTTTCATTCCAGTGGATGAGGTGTGGCGTTTATGGATTTGTCCGCGCGCTCTGACACTCCTCCTTGAAACTGAAACTGAAACTGCGTTTGCGCGTGCGTGCGTGGGTGCATGCGTGCGTATGTGCGTACATGCGTGCGTGCGCATGCTGTATGTATGTACGTGTGTGTGTGTGTGTGCGTGCGTGCGTGCGTGTATTTCTTTTGTATTTGTAAGGGCATGTAGCAGGGGAAGTCATCGTCTGCCTGGGAATGAGATATGAGTGCCACACTGTGTACACACACTGACAGAAACCAAAATAGCAAAACATAAAACAAGGGCGACACAGCGGATCAAAGCATACCGGGATGTAGTCGTACGCACGTCAGTCATAGTAAATGTGGCCAGAGTTTCGTTCTATAGGTTCCACCAAAAGTTACGCACCAACTGGGAAGTTGCAACAGTTTTTTTTTTTTTTTTTCTTTTCTTATTATTATTGGGGAGGGTATGGTGAAAGCAGTGTATGTATATATGATGGAGTCTCCCGTCGGTCCGACGGATGAGTAGGCAGGCGGGCTTATCTGTCGGTGTGTGTCCTCATATGGGAGAAGAGGCCGATTCTGGAAGTGCGGCAGCACTTCCCACAGGTGTTGCAAGGGAAAACGTCTCCAGGAGCTGAGCCCTGCTTCCTTCGCTCACGCTTCTCCTTAATGGCCAGCGTTCTCTTGTTTTCAAACGTCTTTATGCCACTAGTAGAGTACAGCATCCTCCAGCGAGAGCGGTCAAGGGCATCAGTTTCCCAGGAAGCGATGTCTATGTCACAGGCTTTGAGGTTTGTCTTCAAGGTATGTCGCCAGTGTAATTAATGCGCTCCACCCATAAACAGAGGTGCTTTCTTATACGTGCACTTTTTTTTCTTTTTCTTTTTTTTTTTTTTACAATGCAAAAACCAAAACTATCGTTTGTAAATCACTGCATAACTAGTTCTTTCTTTTTTTAAAATCTTTTATTGTCATTATTTTGTTGTTGTTGTTGAAGCATATATTTTTCAAGTGTTTTTCGAGCTGCTTTTTGTGCACATGTGCCCTGAAACAGTCTGGTTATTCATGTGTGTGTGTGTGTGTGTGTGTGTGTGTGTGTGTGTGTGTGTGTGTGTGTTGTGTTGTGTGTGTGTGTGTGTGTGTGTATTGAATGAGAGAGTAGTCGTTAACCATTCGCAGTATCTGTACCAGTATCAGTTACTCAAGGAGGCGTCATTGCGTTCGGACAAAGCATATACGCTACACCACATCTGCTAAGCAAATGCCTGATCAGCATCGTAACCCAACGCACTTAGTCAGGCCTTGAGAGAAAAGAAACCAAAAATACCTTCTTCTTCTTCTTCTGCTTTCGTGGGCTGCAACTCCCACGTACACTCGCATGTACACGAGTGGGCTTTTACGTGCATGACCGATTTTTTACCCCGCCATGTAGGCAGCCATGCTCCGTTTTCGGGGGTGTGCATGCTGGGTATGTTTTTGTTTCCATAACCCACCGAACGCTGACATGGATTACAGGATCTTTAACGTGCGTATTTGATCTTCTGCATGCGTTTACACAAGAAGGGGGTTCAGGCACTAGCAGGTCTGCACATATGTTGACCTGGGAGATCGTAAAAAATCTCCACCCTTTACCCACCAGGCTCCGTCACCGTGATTCGAACCCGGTACCCTCAGAGTGAAAGTCCAACGCTTTAACCACTTGGCTATTGCGCCCGTCACCAAAAATACCAACAACAACCAAAAACAAAAACAAAAAAAAAACAAAAAAATATATATATACTGGAGGCTTAGCCGAGGGGTTACATCGAGATGAACAACAAGAACCTTGCCATCACAGTATTTTGCAAACTGCATGAACAATAATTTAAATCATCTCTTGATATTTTTTTTTAATAAACACATCGTCAGTGGAAACACTGACACACCAGTCCTGCTTTCTATAAAGCAGCAGGTCCTTAACTGTTTGTGAAGTCTGTATTTGGTGCTGCCTCTCACGTGGAGCAATGAGCGACTGAGTTCTTGATAGAAACAAAGGAACTTGACTCTGCGCTCGTCATTATTACCACAGCAGAAGTCTTTGCTGTTTTGACTGCACGGCAGAGGCCGATGACGGATTGGCCCGAAGAGGCTTGGGGTTGGAAGAGACAGAGACAGACAAAGAGAGAGACAAAGAGAGAGAGAGGGGGAGAGAGAGAGAATCGTTTCGCTTTGTGCTTCTTGTTTGCTGTTTCACGTTCAGATTATGTCGTTGGGGTTTTCTTCTTCCTCTTTTTATGTGTGTGTGTGTGTGTGTGTGTGTGTGTGTGTGTGTGTGTGTGTGTGTGTGTGTGTGTGTGTGTGTTTTCCTTTCTCTCTCTCATCTCTAAATCTATCCCTACGCCCCACCCCCTCCCCAGAACCCCCCACCACCACCCGCCCTCCCCTTTCATACTACCGCCTTTGACAGGAATACTGTAATAGCAGCTCATGGGCAGGAAACTTGCCAAAACGTGCCAGAGTTTCTTCCCTTTGTCTCCGGCCACATGTCTTAGGATCTGGGTTTTCTTTTTTTTCTTGGTTTGTTGTTGTTGTTGTTTTTTTTCCCCAAAGCCTTACACAACTCCAATGATACCTCTGTGCTGGGGATCTAGTTGTGTCTATCCAATTCTCCACAGCCCCCCCCCCCCACCCCCCTCTCCCCTCCCCCTCCCCCCCCTCCCCCCCGCACAACATACATCTTGTTGGATCCTATCCAGTGTGTGGCTTGTTGTTTGATCGTGGTGGTGGGCGGGGGTCGGAGGGAGGGGGGGGGCGGAGGGGGGTAGAGGGGCGGAGGGGAGGGGGGGGGGAGGAATTCAGCGGGTCTGACTCATTGTATTGCCCGTGATGGGTAGTGGGGGAAACCACTGCTGCTCTCTCTCTCTCTCTCTCTCTCTCTCTCTCTCTCTCTCTTGCACTGGTTGATCCGTGTTGAACTGATGTGTTTGAGCATGTGTGTGAGGGGGTGGTGTGTGTGTGTGTGTGTGTGTGTGTGTGTGTGTGTGTTGTGTCTGTGTGTCTGTTTGTCTGTCTGTCTGTTTCCGTTTGTTTGTTTGATTTATCAATGCTCTCTTTTTTATCAAAATTATATTTTCATTTTCCTTGTATCTTATATGAAATCAAGAAGCTATTTTCAGAGTAACGTTGCATGCGAAAGGATGCTAACAAGTACATGATGACCACGAGAACAAGTGGAATTGAAGGAACACTCTGAACTATTGACAGTGACAGGAATGGTTGCATCACAACAAACATTAAAAAAAAAAAATACTTGGTTCCGTTCTTATGCCTCCTATGCAAGAGGTATGACAGTCAGTAGTGTCCAACTATGACCATCAGAACAGCAGAGGAGGCAACTGCTGTCCAGACTATCTGCGCTAGAATTTGATTATAGTGGAAAGTGTCTTGCCCGAGTTAATCCCCACTCTCTCGGCCAAGAGGGTTTTAGGACAGTCCGTGTTGGGATGGTTCACAAAGGCCAACTAGCCCACAAGTGCTGCAGCACTAAGAGCCAGTGCAATTTTGCCTCCATGTTCGAGAGTCATAGTCCTTCATAAAAGACTAAGCTCTTAAATGATTTCCCATTGACTGGAGAAACCATTGATAATACAGCTCTCACTTTGCTGTTGGCCCAAATAGTTCGACTATGACCATCAGCACAGCAGAGGAGGCAGCTGCTGACCCGACTATCTGAGCTAGAATTTGATTATAGTGGAGAGTGTCTTGCCCATGTTACACCCCCACTCTCTCGGCCAAGAAGGTTTTAGGGCAGTCGGCGTTGGGATAGATCCCATAGAGCCTGGCATGGTCGTAACCCGCTACTAACTGTGTGTAGTATGGAACTGACCAATGGCGTAGTTCGGTCAACGTAGGCATTAGGTCACGTGTAACTGTGAAAACGTTAGAACCAAGCAATGCAACTGCTGGGCACCTGCAGGTGAGAGGGTGAAGGTAGAGGTAAAGGTAAGGTAAGTCAAGGGCAGAAAACAACCTGCCAAAACGTACCAGGTGTTCTCCCCCCTCCCTCCCCCCTTTTCTCCAATCACCTTAGATCTTTTTATTTTTTTTTTTTTTTTTTTACAAAGTCTGACACAGCACGATTCCAGTGATTCCTTTGTACAGGGATTTTGGGCTGTGCTCTGTCTGATACTATAATTACCCCCCTCCGCCCTCCAACCCCCTTCGTTCCGCACCCCTCTCTCTTTCTACCCCTCCCCCTCCCCCTCGTGCCCCCCCCCCCCCCCCTCCCCCCCCACACACACACACATACCTCGGTTGTTAAGATCCCATCTGTGGGTTGTTTGATCTTGGAGGTGGGTCGGAAGGCTGGAACATTGTGGTGGGTGGTGGTGGGAACCAGGGCTGCTTTCTCTCTCTTCTCTCTTGCACTGACTGATCCCTAAAGAATGTGTGTGTGTGTGTGTGTGTGTGTGTGTGTGTGTGTGTGTGTGTGTGTGTGTGTTGGGTGGTTAGGTGGGTGAGTGTGGTTGG
>NC_134896.1:18032362-18042362 GCF_041734735.1 Babylonia areolata | reverse complement strand
ACACATACATACGCACGCACGCATGCACGCGCGCACACACACAACTACACACACACACACACACACACACACACACACACACACACACACACACATAAAAACTGAAGCAGCGAAAGCCACGGCAGCACAGAATACTTCCTGTATCAAGTTCACCACCAAGCAAGAAGGAGAACACGCAAAACATTCACTGACAAAAAAAAAAGAAAGAAAGAAAACGAGGAAGCGAAAGAGGGCGAGAGAGGGGGGTTAATTCAATAATTGACTGCCGTGAGGGGGACGGAAGGGGGTGGGTGGGGGGTTAGAGGGGGACGGCGGGGCGGGGGGGGGGGGGGGGGGTTTAGACAAGGAAGAAGCAGAAGCAGAGAGAAATCAGGGCCATGTGATCAAGACGAAGCTGGAGAGAAAACTGAAAACAGGTGTGAGCGAACATTTACCTGAAATCCACTCTTGTTTCCCACGATGATAATACAATGATAAGACAAGCGGCACGTTATAAGTGTGTGTGTGTGTGGATGTGTGTGTGTGTGTGTGTGTGTGTGTGTGTGTGTGTGTGTGTGTTTTCTTCAGTTTAACGTCTATTCACTATAAGTGTTTTTAGACGGAAAGGAGTAAAGTAGTGTATAAAGGAAAGGGAATGCATGTGAATATTAGTGTTAAATTTTTTTTTTAAGTTCATGTTATGTATCAGGGGAAAAGTATATTTTGAGAAAAAAAAGTCTAAAGAGGTTGTGGTGTGTATTGAATGAGTTGTCATGGGAAGGAGAATATGTATATGCATATCAACAAGTATGTGTGTGTGTGTGTGTGTGTGTGTGTGTGTGTGTGTGTGTGTGTGTGTGCGAGCGCGCACACGCGTGGGTGGGTGTTTGCGTAGCTGTGTGTGTATAGTTGTGTGTGCGTGTGTGTGTGTGTGTGTGTGTGTGTGTGTGTGTGTGTGTGTGTGAGAGAGAGAGAGAGAGAGAGAGAGAGAGAGAGTATGTGTGTCTGTGTGTGTCTGTGTATGTGTGTGTGTCTGTGTGTGTGAACGCGAATGGTTCCAATGCCTGTTTTTCACACTGGTGTACTGTGTCCCATCTTCACATTGACCTCAGACCCCACCCCACCCCCCACCTCCTATCCCCCAACACCCCTCACTGGGCTCTTTTTCCCGGTCCCTCTGCCACTACACGGCCCCAATTCCCCACCCCATCCCCCTCGCACCCCCCCCCCCGCTCGCCAGGCTCCCCGCCCCCCCCCCCTCCCCCCCCCCGCCCCCCCCTTTGTTTTCGCAATCTGCTTGACCCGAGCCCGTGACCCGTTCTGTTCTTCAAGTTACACAGATGCCATTCATGCCTTCCATGCCTCGGTGTCATTGTTCTGCTCGTACCTGAACCATCACACACACCATTGTTTTCTTATTTATTTATTTATTTATTTTTTATTATTATCATTTTATTAGTATTACTATTATTATTACTACTACCTTTTTCTATATTATAATTATTATATATTTATTTATTTATTTATTTATGTAAGCTTATCTATTATTTATTCCCCCCCCCCTTTTTTTTTTTTTTTTTTTTTTTTTTTTCTCAAGGCCTGACTAAGCGCGTTGGGTTACGCTGCTGGTCAGGCATCTGCTTGGCAGATGTGGTGTAGCGTATATGGTTTGTCCGAGCGCAGTGACGCCTCCTTGAGCAACTGAAACTGAAACTGAAACACACACACACACACACACACACACACGCTCACACACACACAAACACAAACACACACACACACACGCACACACAGACAAACACTCACACACACACACACACACACACACACACACACACAGACAAACACACACACACTCACACACACACACTCACACACCCACCCACCCACACACACACACACACACACACACACACACAGACAAACACTCTCTCACACACACACACACACACACTCACACACACATACACACACACAGTCAAACAAACACACACACACACACACAGAGTCAAACACTCACTCACACACACACACACACACACACAGACAAACACACACACACTCACACACACACACTCACACACCCACCCACCCACACACACACACACACACACACACACACTCACACACACACACACATACACACACACAGTCAAACAAACACACACACACACACACACAGAGTCAAACACTCACTCACACACACACACACACACACACACACACACACACACAGTACCTTGGGACAAATTCCATTACATCTTCGAGTGTCCAACCTTTGAGGAGGCAAGAAAAAGACATTCGCCAAAACTTTACTGAAAAAAAACAAACAACAAAAACAAACAACCAAAAAACAACAGCAACAAAACAAATATTTTTTTTTAATTCCTTTCATTATTCACAAGTACAAACAAACGATTGTTGCTGACCCACCGAATCATATTTCTGAAAATCATAATGAATAGTTTCTGATTTACTCGACAGACAATGTGCATCTCTCAGAGTCCACATGCTTGCTTTTATTTCTTTTTTATTTTATATATACAGTGAAAAATGTGTCCCATCTGAGTTTGGAATAAAATACCCATTCACTTCTGGCATAAAATACATTGTACAATGATCGGCTTCGGATCCACTCTGTTCACGCATACCCAGATTTAAACACTCGACTGTTGGCCGATGTTCTTTCTCTGTCTCTGGATCTTGTATTTGGAATGCACTTCCTCTTTCGCTTCGTCAGGTCTCCGAACTCAGCTCTTTCAAGTCTGGCCTTAAAACCCACCTCTTCCCAAGACAGCCTCCCTTCCCTGCCTCTTCCTTGTCTTCAGTTTTCTCAAGTTTTAGAGTTATGCATGTGTGTGAATGACTGGTGCGAAAGCGCTTTGATTTGTCTCTGCACAATATTCATCGCTATATAAATGCCATTATTGTCATTATTATTATCAAATACTGTATCTCTTGAAGGTTACTCTCTTTCTTCTCTTTTCTTCCTCGGTATATAATCATGTCTTATGAATACCAAACAGTGTGGCCAACTACTATAAGCGCAATACCAAATGTGATTTATATCAGTATCAGTTACATGAAATGTGTACCATTTTCATGTGTCCCCCACGGGGTTTGACTGAAAATAATAATAAACACGTCTTGTCTTGTCTTGTCTTGTCTCGAGTCTGTATCCGCAGTCTTCGTGTGACTGATTTCCATCGTGTCACACGTGTGAACGGGTGCAGCATCCGTGATCCTTTCTTCTTCTTCTTCTTCTTTTAATTATGTTATAGTGTGCCAGCAGTGTCAACCCCCCCCCCCCCCAACACCACCACCTGCACTCTGTCCCCTTCCCTCCCCATCCCTTCGCCTCCCCCCTCCCCACCCCTCCTTCTTATCTCCCTTCCTGCGCTGTCCAAAGCCCAGTCTTTGAGGTTGCGCCGACACCCGCGCCACCCTCCCTCCTCACCCCTACTCCCTAGTCGGCCCTCTTTGGTCAGCGACGCGGCGTCACCCGCCCCAGCTATAGGAACACGTGCAGTTACGTGATGTCTGCCGCGATACCCGTGCTGAGCAGAACATTCCGTGTGGCGGCCCGTCTTTCAAGTCATTCCCCATCTCCCCTCCACGAACGCAACTGACATAGATGGCGGGACTTCGGAACGAAAGCTAGGGAGAATTTATGCTAATGCAAACTTTGATCAAGCCGGCCAACAGGCTGAGAGCTGTATTGTCCTGTCTCCCCAATCTCTTTGTGACGTAAACAGGTAAACTTGTCATCATAGAATGTGTGTAGACAAGTGGGTTGAACTGTAGCGAATCAGATCAATCTGTTGAATTGGACGAATTGGGATTAAGCAGTGAATCTGTCTGTCATTCACATAGCGTCACTAGGACAGGCAAAGATTGGTTATTTTAGTTCAACTAGTTGGGGGAGTGAGTGCTATAGTTTACATTAGTATACACAGAATGTTGTGGGAAGGGATAAAACCAGTCAGCACAGCCAGATCTGAGCTGTCTCCCAGAAAAACTGACTGACACAGGGTGACTGACTGATCCGTGATGTGAGGAACAAGGAAATCCCTGTTGGGCTGTGTGCTGCTTATAGGTGCTGCTTTAGGGGTAGGGTGAACTGCTTAGTGTGTGTGCTGATTTCCCATGTACATTGTAAAAGTAAACACTCTATAAAAACCACTCCATGTGGCCCTGCTATTGATGTGAGGAGAGAGTGAGTGAGTGCATGATTAGTTGATCCTATATCCCCCCTGCATAACTCCCCTCTCTCTTGCAATAGAATCGAACCAACACACTCTCAAACAAACACCAGTTTTTACAACTTGTTCATCAGCTTCATTATATTATTATCAAGATTAGGGTGGTAGGTCTGTTGGAGGAGGGGAGGGGGGGGGGTGAGGGGGCTGAAGGTATGAGGGTGAGGCGCGCGTGTGTGTTTGTGTGTGTGTGTGTGTGTGTGTGTGTGTGTGTGGTGTGTGTCCGTGCGTGCGTGCGTGTGTGTATGGGGGTGGTGTTTGTTGTGTGTTGTACGTGAGTCTTAAAGGTGATACTGTCAACGTACCCACTTTCTTTTCTCTTCTTCTGCTCTCTCTCTCTCTCTCTCTCTCTCTCTCTGTCTATCTCTCTCTCTGCCCCATCTCTCTCTCCCTCTCTCTCTCCATCTTTCCCCCTCCCTCTCTCTCTCCCTCTCTCCCTCTTTCTCTCTTTCCCTTTCTCCTCTCTCTCTCTCTCTGCCCTCTCTCTCTACCTCTATCTCTCCCTTTCTCCTCTCTCTCTCTGTGCCCCCCCCTCTCGGTCTCTCTCCCCCCTCTTTCTCTGTGCTCTCTCTCTCCCTCTCTCCTCTCTATCTCTCTGTCCCCCTCTCTCTCTCCCTCCCTCCCTCTCTCTCCCTCCCTCCTTTCTCTCTCTCTCTCCTCTCTATCGATCTCTCCCCCGTCTCTCTCCTCTCTCTCTCTCCCTCTCTCCTCTCTACCTCTCTCTCCTCTCTCCCTTTCTCTCTCTGCTCTCTCTCTCCCTCTCTCCTCTCTACCTCTCTCTCCTCTCTCCCTTTCTCTCTCTGCTCTCTCTCTCCCTCTCTCCTCTATCTCTCTGTCCCCCTCTCTCTCTCCCTCCCTCCCCCTCTCTCCTCTCTATCTCTCTGTCCCCCTCTCTCTCTCCTCTCTCCCTCCCTCCCTCTCTCTCCCTCCCTCCTTTCTCTCTCTCTCTCTCCTCTCTATCGATCTCTTCCCCGTCTCTCTCCTCTCTCTCTCTGTGCTCTCTCTTTCTCTCCCTCTCTCCTCTCTATCTCTCTCTCCCCTCTCCCTTTCTCTCTCTGCTCTATCTCTCTCCCTCTCTCTCTCTCGACTAGGAAATGCCTAACATCTTTATCCTTGAGTAATAAAGTTTTTGAATCTCTCTCTCTCTCTCTCTCTCTCTCTCTCTCTCTCTCTCTCTGTATGTCTCTTTCTGTGCGGTTCTCTCTAACTTTTACATGTCTGTCTGTCTGTATGTCTTTCTGTCTTTGTCTGTCACTGTCTCTGATGCTGTGTCCTCCATTCTGTGTTCTCTTCTCTAACCAATCCCCGCTGTCTGGCCAAGGGTCTTCAGGTGATACTGTCAACCTGCCCACTTTCTGTCTTTGTTTGCTTCTCTCTCTGGGTCTGTCTCTTCCTGTGCTCTCTCTCTCTCTCTCTCTCTCTCTCTCTCCCTCTCTCTCTCTCTCCCTCTTTCTCTCTTTCTCTTCTCTCTCTCTCTGCTCTTTCTCTCTACCTCTATCTCTCCCTCTCTCCTCTCTCTCTCTCTCCCCCTCTCTCTCTCTCCTCTCTCCCTCCCTCTCTCTCTCTCTCCCTCTCTTCTTTCTCTCACTCTCTCCTCTCTATCGATCTCTCCCCCTCTCTCTCTCCTCTCTCTGTGCTCTTTCTCTCACCCTCTATCCTCTCTCTCCTCTCTCCCTTTCTCTCTCTGTCCCTCTCTCTCTCCTCTCTCCCCCTCTCTCTCTCCCTCTCTCTCTCTCTCTTCTGCACCTCCTCCAACACCCACCCTGCCTTTTACCAACCCCCATCCAAATACTGAATTATTATCGCAGACGGAGAGAAAAATGTCAAGATAACGGATTCACGGTGGGAAAAAACAAAAACAAACTGGTAACCGTTCTGTGAAACCAATTTCGAATTTCAGACCACCAACGCTGACACAGCGAAAGAAAGAGAAGGGATGAGTGAAACACACACACACACACACACACACACACACACACACACACACACACACACACACACACACACACACACAAACAACAAGAACAAACAACAAAAAACACCCAAACGTTTGGCCGACACAGTCCACGTATTTACAACAACTATTATTTTCTTTCAAAACAATATTAGCATCGAAATACATTGACAGACACGTTGTCCTTAACGGCAACATTTGTCCTTAACGACAAGAGATAGGTAAGAGAACGGCAGGTCCTCTCTCTCTCTCTCTCTCTCTCTCTCTCTCTCTCTCTCTCTCTCTCTCTCTTCTCTCTCTCTCTGTCTGTCTGTCTGTCTGTCTCTAGTCTAAGCGACATGTCTGTGTGTGTGTGTGTGTGTGTGTGTGTGTGTGTGTGTGTGTGTGTGTGTTTGATTTTGATTTTGATATGGATACTTATACAGCGCCTATCCTCGTTTGTAGACCAAGCTCTACGCGCTTAATTTAACAATCTCCGGGTCATTCGCACAACAGGCTGTCTACCTGGGTAGAGCCGACTGATGGCTGCCACTGGGCACTCATCATTCGTTTCCTGTGTCATTCAATCAGATTTCAGGCACGCACATCAGACACACATGTAACATTTTACGTGTATGACCGTTCTATTTATTCACCCCGCGGCCATAAAGGCGGCCATACTCCGTTTTCGGGGCTGTGCATCCTGTGTATGTTCTTGTTTCCAAAACCCACCGAACGCTGACATGGATTACAGGATCTGATCTTCTGAAACTGGAAGGTCCGCACATATGTTGACCTGGGAGATCGGAAAAAATCTCCACCCTTTACCCCCACCAGGCGGCGTTTCCGATGTCCAACGCTTTAACCAATCGGCTATTGCGCCCGTCACACACACACACACACACACACACACACACACACACACACACACACACACACACACATCTTCATATATATGACCACTCACCTGTTCTTCCAGCTGAAGCTGCAGGTCACGGATGCTGGAATCCCGGTCCTGCAACAGTGCCTGCAGTTCCTGAACCCGGCTCTCCAGCTCCCCGGGCTTCCAGTTCATGGCGGCCAGCTGCTCCTCCATCAGCCGCACCTGGAGGGTAAATACAGGTAAACAGGTGAACAGGAAATACAGGTAAACAGGTGAACAAGAAATACAGGTAAACAAGTGAACAGGTGAACAGGAAATACAGGTAAACAGGAAAGACAGGTAAACACGTGAACAAGAAATACAGGTAATCAAGTGAACAGGTTAACAGGGAATACAGGTAAACAGATGAACAGATGAACAGGAAATACAGGTAAACAGGTGAACAGGAAATGCAGGTAAACAGGTGAACAGGAAATACAGGTAAACAGGTGAACAGGAAATGCAGGTAAACAGGTGAACAGGAAATACAGGTAAACAGATGAACAGGGAATACAGGTAAACAGGTGAGCAGGAATTACAGGTATACAGGTTAACAGGTGAAAAGGAAATACAGGTAAACAGGTGAACAGGAAACACAGGCAAACAGGTGAACAGGAAATACAGGTAAACAGATGAACAGGTGAAGAGGAAATGCAGGTAAACAGGTGAACAGGAAATGCAGGTAAACAGGTGAACAGGAAATACAGGTAAAGAGGTGAACAGGAAATACAGGTAACCAGGTAAACAGGAAATACAGGCAAACAGGTGAACAGGAAATACAGGTAACCAGGTAAACAGGAAATACAGGTAAACAGGTGAACAGGAAATACAGGTAAACAGGTGAACAGGAAATACAGGTAAACAGGTGAACAGGTACAGGTACACAGGTGAACAGGAAATACAGGTACACAGTTGAACAGGTGAACAGGAAATACAGGTAAACAGGTGAACAGGGAATACGGGTAAACAGGTGAACAGGAAATACAGGTAAACAGGTGAACAGGAAATACAGGTACACAGGTGAACAGGAAATACAGGTACACAGTTGAACAGGTGAACAGGAAATACAGGCAAACAGGTGAACAGGAAATACAGGTAAACAGATGAACAGGTGAAGAGGAAATGCAGGTAAACAGGTGAACAGGAAATGCAGGTAAACAGGTGAACAGGAAATGCAGGTAAACAGGTGAACAGGTAAACAGGTGAACAGGAAATACAGGTACACAGGTGAACAGGAAATACAGGTACACAGTTGAACAGGTGAACAGGAAATACAGGTAAACAGGTGAACAGGGAATACGGGTAAACAGGTGAACAGGAAATACAGGTAAACAGGTGAACAGGAAATACAGGTAAACAGGTGAACAGGAAATACAGGTAAACAGGTGAACAGGAAATACAGGTAAACAGGTGAAGAGGAAATACAGGTAAACAGGTGAACAGGAAATACAAGTAAACAGGTGAACAAGAAATACAGGTGAACAGGAAAGACAGGTGAACAGGAAATACAGGTAAACAGGTGAACAAGAAATACAGGTGAACAGGAAAGACAGGTGAACAGGAAATACAGGTAAACAGGTTAACAGGAAAGACAGGTGAACAGGAAAGACAGGTGAACAGGAAATACGGGTAAACAGGTGAACAGGAAATACAGGTAAACAGGTGAACAGGAAATACAGGTAAACAGATGAACAGGTGAACAGGAAATACAGGTAAACAGGTGAACAGGAAAGACAGGTGAACAGGAAATACAGGTACACAGGTGAACAGGGAATACAGGTGAACAGGAAATACGGGTAAACAGGTGAACAGGGAATACAGGTAAACAGGTAATACAGGTAAACAAGTGAACAGGTAAACAGGAAATACAGGTAAACAATACAACATAATACAACACAACACAAGAAGAAAAACTAGAGAGGTTTACAGAAACATTTTGGGTTGAGAGAGATATAGATGGGAATGGGGAGGGGGGGGGGCGGAGCATGTATACAAAGGCGCGCGCGTGTGTGTGTGTGTGTGCTAAGATAGGAGTTAGTAAACAATGGTTGGTTTAATTGAGGAGAGGGGGCGTGTCCAACAACAACAACAACAACAAAACATCAGAATATATTATCATGATACAAAAAGAGATGGCAACACACCACGGCTAAGGATCGAGGACACCAAACGTATACTTACTAAGCTTACCTTCGAACAACCTAAAATAATACTCAACAGGTACACAATAATTTATTATCTCAATTATCAACCCCCGGGCCTCATCGCCGTGCTAAAACTGCCGCCTCCTTCCGGAAATGTCCAAAAACGGCTTTATATACCTCGAGAAAACCCTACTCCTCATACACCTCCGGTGTGATATAATCTCCCGTGCATACGATAAAATTGAAAATACTAACAGCTCGCAGACCCAGTAGATTTCAACAAACTGACACCGTTACTGAGTCGTTAATTAGGTCTATATTATTGTATATTTGTAGCCAGTGGAATCTGGTTGAAGCACGGCTTCGAAACGTTTGAGTGAAAAAAACCCAAAAAACAACAAAACACACACAACAAAAACAACAAAACAAAAAGGATAAGAAGAAAAAAAGGTTTGACCTATGTTTCTCATTATAGATTTTATGTATGGAAATTCCCGATTAAGTCCACTCGACCACCGTTGTCTACAAAATAGCACACACACACACACACACACACACACACACACACACACACACACAATTTCAAGAAATAACAAGAACACGAAAAAGAGAGGTGACAACGCAGAATGGTCAAGGATCGACAGTACCGATTTTCCTACGATTGTTGGTCATAGCTTTCATCCGATCAGATTTTCAGTCTTTCACCATCACGATAATTATGAGTCATACAAAGTATGCCGATATGCGGTTGGGTCCGTTAGCT
>NC_134896.1:18024901-18029762 GCF_041734735.1 Babylonia areolata | reverse complement strand
GAAAATTTTTTTTTTCTTTTTCTTTTTTTTTACTCAAAAACCAAAACATCGTTTGTAATCACTCTAACTTTTTCTTTCTTCTTTAAAAAAAAATCTTTAAAAGTCATTATTTTGTCGTTGTTGTTTTTGTTGTTTTTGTTGAACAGTATTTTTCAACGGTTTTCAACTGGTTTTGTGCACATGGCCCCCGAAACAGTCCTTTTACATTTGGTGGTGTGTGTGTGTGTGTGTGTTTTAATGAAAAGGTAGTCTTAACCATTCGCAGAACGTACCATTTTATTACTAAAGGGGGCGCACTGCTTCGGACAAAGCAATACGCAAAACCACATCTTTTAAAGCAAATTGCCTATAGCACTTAACCCCTGCTAGTCACCCTTTGGAAGAAAAGAAACAAAAATCCCTTATTTCTTCGTTTTCTGCCAACTCCCCTACATCGCATGTAACGATTTGCTTTTACGTGCATGACCTTTTTTTACCCCCGCCTTTAGGCAGCCACTCCGTTTTGGGGGGTTGCATGCTGGGTAGTTTTTTTTCCATAACCCACCGAACGCTACAGGGATTACGGGTTTCTTTAACTCGTTTTTGATCTTCGCATGTTTTTCACAAAGGAGGTTCAGGCACTACAGTCTCACAATTTGACCGGGGATCAAAAAAAATCTCCACCCTTTCCCCACCAGGCCCCCGTCCCCCGGGTTTTCGAACCCGGGCCCCCAAATTTGAAATCCAACCCTTTTAACCCCTTTGGGCTAGCCCCGTCACCAAAAATACCAAAACAACCAAAAACAAAAACAAAAAAAAAAAAAAAAAATATTATATCTGGAGGCTAGCCAGGGTTACTGAATGAACAACAAAACCTTGCCATCACATATTTTGCAAACTGCATGAAAAAAATTTAAATCATCCTTGATATATATTTTTTTTTTAAAAAACACATCGTCAGGGGAAAAACTGACACACCATCCTGCTTTCTATAAAACAGCAGGTCCCTTTAAATGTTTGTGAAATCTGAAATTGGGGTGCCCCCGACGTGGAGCAATGAGGGGACTGTTCGAAGAAACAAAAGGGGGGGAATTTTAAATCGGGGGCCGTCAAAATTAACCCCGGGGAAAATCTTTGCTGTTTTTTACGCACGGCAGAGGGCCATACGATTGGCCCAAAGGGGATGGGGGGTTGGAAAACAAAAAGACCGACAAAGGGAAAGGAGGGGGGAGAAGATAGAGAAAGAAAAAAGAGAGGGGGAGAGAGAAAATCGTTTTCCTTTTTGCTTTTTGTTTTGCTGTTTCACGTTTTAATTAAGTCGTTGGGGGTTTTTTTTTCTCCCCCTTTTTTAAAAGTGTGTTGCGTGTGGGGGGTGGGTTTTTGGGGTTGTGGTTTTTGTGGGTGAAATTTGTCCCCTTATGCGGCCCCCCGCGTTTGTTTTTTTGTTTGTGTGGTTGGGGTGGGGGTTTTCCTTTCCCTCTCCTCACCAAAACCTAACCCCCGCCCCCCCCCCCTCCCCAAAACCCCCCAACCCCCACCCGCCCCCCCCTTTCATATACCGCCTTTTTACAGGGAAAACGTAATATCGCTCTGGGGAGGAAAAATTTCCAAAAAATCCAGAGTTTTTTCCCTTTTCTCCGCCACAGTCTTAATTGGGTTTTTTTTTTTTTCTTGTTTGGGTTTTTTTTTGTTGGGTTTTCCCCAAACCTTCACAACTCCCAAAAATACCTCTTTCTGGGGTTAAGTTTCCCACCAATTCTCCACAGGGGGCCCCCCCCCCGCCAAAAAAACCCCTAACCCCCCCTCCCCCTTTCCCCCCCCCCCCGCAAAAACATACCTTGGATCCATCCATGGGTTGGAAAATGTGGGATGGCGGGGGGGGGGGGGGGGTTGGGGGGGGCGGGGGGGGTAAGGGGCGGGGGGGGAGGGGGGGGGGGGGAATTGGGGTTTGACCTCCCTTGTATGGGCCCCTTTTGGGTTTTGGGGGGTAAATCTCTCATCAGGGGGGCCCCCCCCTCTCTCTCTTTTCTCCTTCTCTTTGGACCGGTTTTGGGGTTGGGAAACCCGATTTTGTTTACAATTTTAGGGTGGTGTGTGTTGTGGAGGGGGGGGTTGGGTTTGTTTTTTTGTTTTGGGCTGCCGGGGCTTTTCCTTTTTTGTTTTTATTTATCAATGTCCTTTTATCAAAAAAGTTTTTAATTTTTTTGTATTCCCTTTTAAAAATCAAGAACTATTTTTAAGCAAATTGCATTCAAAAGGGTCTAACCCAATACATAATGACCACGAGAACAAATGGAATGAAGAAACTCTGAACTATTGACAGTGACAAAAATGGTTGCATCCAAAAAAATTTAAAAAAAAAAAAATTTGGGTTTCCTTCTTATCCCATGAAGAGTATAATCATCGGCAATATACCATCAAACAGCAAGGGGCAACTGCTGCCGACTATCGCCTAAATTTTTATTATAGGGAAATTTTTCTTCCCCCGAGTTTCCCCACTCTTGGGCCTAGGGTTTTTAGGAAGTTGGTGTTGGGAGGGTTTCAAAGGCCAACTGCCCACAATCGCAGCACTAAAGCCTTGCAATTTTGCCCCAAGCGGAGCTTATTTTAAAAAGACTAAGCTTTTAATATTTCCCATCTAAAAAACCTTTGAAAACAGCTCTCCTTTTGCTGTTCCCCCAAAATTTTGACTATCCCTGCCGCAAGGACGCTGCGACCCGGGATATCGACTAGAATTGTTATAGTGGAGGTCTTGCCCAGTTACACCCCCCCATCTCTGGGCCCAAAAGGTTTTAGGGCATCGGCGTGGGATAATCCATAAGCCTGGCATGGTCAACCCCTCTAACTGGTTAGTTTGGAACACCAATGGCGTAGTTCGGTAAAACAGGCATTAGGTCACGTGAACTGTGAAAACGTTAGAACCAAGAATGCAACGCCGGGCACCTGCGGGTGAGGGTGAAGGAAAGGGTAAAGGTAATAAGTCAAGGCAAAAAAAACCCTCCAAAAAACGACCAGGTTTCTCCCCCCCCCCCTCCCCCCCTTTTCTCCAATCCCCTTAGATCTTTTTTTTTTATTTTTTTTTTTTTACAAAGCTGACACGCCGATTTTCCCGTGTTCCTTTGACGGGATTTTGGGCTGTGCTCTGTCTGATACTTTAAAATTTCCCCCCTCCGCCCTCCAACCCCTTCGTTCCGCCCCCTCTCTCTTTCCCACCCCCTCCCCCTCCCCCTCTCCCCCCCCTGACCCCCCACCCCCCCACCCCCCCCACACCACAAATTCCCCGGGTTTTTAAGATCCCCAACTTGGTTGTTTGATCTTTAGGGGGGTCGGAAGGTGAACATTTTGGTGGGGGGGTGGTGGGAACCAGCCCGCTTTCTCTTCCCTTTTCTTTGCCCCGCGTCTCTTGATTTTGGGGTGTGTGTGTGGGTGGGGGTTGGGTGTGTGGGTGGGGGGTGGTGGGGTGTGTGGGTGTTGTGTGTGTTGGTGTTGGGGGTTGGTGGGGGGTATGTGGGGGGGGTTTTATGTGGTTGGGTGCCCGCGTGGGCACGGCGCCCTGCGTTCAAATGCAGATCTGGAATTACTACAAGTAAATGTAATAAATTGAAAAAAAAAAACAAATTTGGTTAGAAGATTTGCCTAATAAAAGCAAAAAAATAAAAAACGAAAAAAAAATGCCCAAAAAATTCTTAAAAATTTTTCCCACCCCCCAGAGTTTTTTACCCCCCCAACCCCCGCCCCCCCCTTTAACCCCCCCCCCCGGTTTCCCCCGGGCCACTCCCATCGCCACCGCTCCCCCCACCCCACCCCCAAAAAACACACCACCAAAACACACACACAAAAACACACATGACTCCCAAATACGATGCTTTTGAACATACCACACACACCTTTAAACGCGCGCCGCGCGAAAACCACAACACAACACACACCACACACACACACACATCATACACACGCACACATCACTCTGAAATTACACTTGAGTAAATACTTTAAAACAAAAGAACAACACACACACAACACCACCACACACCCACACACACTGCCTGCTCAACTTACCGCATTTTGCACGTGCATCGAATGAAATCGCAGCTTTTTCAGGGCGTATTTTTTTCAGTCGATTGCCACGTTCTTTCATGGAAAGTGGATTGGGGGGCCGAGGGGGGGTTGCGGGGGGGGGGGGGGGTTTGGGGGGAAATTTGGGGGGGTTTGGGGGGGGGGGGGGGAAAAATGGGGAGAATTTAAAAGGTAAAATTAATGGCAAAAATGCAACTGCGCCAAAATGTGTCTCGAACGCAGTTTTCGATGGAAAATACTTTTTTTTTTTTGAAAAGCTCTCCCTTCAAGTCCTCTCCTTGTCTCTTTTTGTCTCTGCCCCTGCTTTTTCTGTCTGCCCTCCTTTTCTCTTAAATTCTCTTTCCTCTTTCCCTCTATTTAAAATTGGTTTCATTTATTATTATGACAAAATTTAAGGGATTAACTTAGAATGCGGCCAAAGGGAAAACCTTTTCTCTTTTTCTTTCTTTTTTTTTAATACTTTTTCCCTTTCATTTTTTGTTTGTTTTTTTATGTGTTTTCTTCTGTGTGTGTGTGTGTGGGTGGTGTGTGTGTGTGTTGTGTGGTGTGTGTGTGTGTAGTGTATGTATATATATATATATATATATATATATATATAAATATATTATAGTATCATATATATATATATACATATAGTCATATATGCTATATGCATATGTATATAACTATCATATATGCATATGTATATAACGTTATGTACATAAAGAGAGAGACAGAGACAGAGAGACAGAGACACAGACAGACAGACAGGACACAGAGTTGATACAGTTCGAGTCAAACATCATAAACGTATCCACATACCTGT
>NC_134896.1:18012401-18017401 GCF_041734735.1 Babylonia areolata | reverse complement strand
ATCTCTCTCTCTCTCTCTCTCTCTCTCTCTCTCTCTCTCTCTCTCCGCTCTCTCTCTCTCTCTCTGTGTCTCTTTCTGTGCGGTTCTCTCTAACTTTTACCTGTCTGTCTGTCTGTCTGTCACTGTCTCTGATGCCGTGTCCTCCCGTCTGTGTTCTCCTCTCTAGTTTACAGTCTCTGTCTGTCTGTCTGTCTGTCTGTCTGTCTGTCTGTCTGTCTCTCTCTCTCTCTCTCTCTCTCTCTCTCTCTCTCTCTCTCTCTTCTGCACCTCCTCCAACACCCACCCTGCCTTTCACCAACCCCCATCCAAATACTGAATTATTATCACAGACAGAGAGAAAAATGTCAAGATAACGGATTCACGGTGGGGAAAAACAAAAACAAACTGGTAACCGTTCTGTGAAACCAATTTCGAATTTCAGACCACCAACGCTGACACAGCGAAAGAAAGTGAAGGGATGGATGAAAGAAAAAAAAAAACCCAAAACCCCCACAAAAAACACACACAAAACAACAACAAAAAAACACCCAAACTTTTGGCCGACACAGTCGACGTATTTACAACAACTATTATTTTCTTTCAAAACAATATTAGCATCGAAATACATTGACAGACACGTTGTCCTTAACGGCAACATTTGTCCTTAACGACAAGAGATAGGTAAGAGAACGGCAGGTCCTCTCTCTCTCTGTGTCTCTCTCTCTGTCTGTCTGTCTCTAGTCTAAGCGACATGTCTGTGTGTGTGTGTGTGTGTGTGTGTGTGTGTGTGTGTGTGTGTGTGTGTGTGTGTGTGTGTGTGTGTGTGTTTGATTTTGATATGGATACTTATACAGCAACTATCCTCGTTTGTAGACCAAGCACTACGCGCTTAATTTAACAAACTCCGGGTCATTCGCACAACAGGCTGTCTACCTGGGTAGAGCCGACTGACGGCTGCCACTGGGCACTCATCATTCGTTTCCTGTGTCATTCAATCAGATTTCAGGCACGCGCATCAGACAGACATGTAACATTTTACGTGTATGACCGTTCTGTTTATTTACCCCGCGGCC
The DNA here is from genome assembly GCF_041734735.1 of Babylonia areolata. NCBI lineage: Eukaryota > Metazoa > Mollusca > Gastropoda > Neogastropoda > Buccinidae > Babylonia > Babylonia areolata. The sequence goes on along the minus strand of NC_134896.1, from coordinate 18,016,349 downwards.
ATGAAGGCGGCCATACTCCGTTTTCGGGGCTGTGCATCCTGTGTATGTTCTTGTTTCCAAAACCCACCGAACGCTGACATGGATTACAGGATCTGATCTTCTGGCACCGGAAGGTCCGCACATATGCTGACCTGGGAGATCGGAAAAAATCTCCACCCTTTACCCCCACCAGTTCGGCGTTTCCGATGTCCAACGCTTTAACCAATCGGCTATTGCGCCCGTCATACACACACACACACACACACACACACACACACACACACACACACACACACACACACACACACACACACACACACACACACACACACACACACACATCTTCATATATATGACCACTCACCTGTTCTTCCAGCTGAAGCTGCAGGTCACGGATGCTGGAATCCCGGTCCTGCAACAGTGCCTGCAGTTCCTGAACCCGGCTCTCCAACTCCCCGGGCTTCCAGTTCATGGCGGCCAGCTGCTCCTCCATCAGCCGCACCTGGAGGGTAAATACAGGTAAATAGGTGAACAGGGACTACAGGTAAACAAGTAAACAAGTGAACAGGTAAACAGGAAATACAGGTAAACAGGTGAACAGGGACTACAGGTAAACAGGTGAACAGGTGAACAGGGACTACAGGTAAACAGGTGAACAGGGACTACAGGTAAACAGGTGAACAGGTGAACAGGGACTACAGGTAAACAGGTGAACAGGAAATACAGGTAAACAGGTGAACAGGGAATACAGGTAAACAGATGAACAAGTGTACAGGAAATACAGGTAAACAGGTGAACAGGAAATACAGGTAAACAGGTGAAAGGAAACACAGGCAAACAGGTGAACAGAAAATACAGGTGAACAGGAAATACAGGTGAACAGGTGAACACGAAATACAGGTAAACAAGTGAACAGGTGAAGAGGAAATACAGGTAAACAGGTGAACAAGTAAACAGGAAATACAGGTAAACAGGTGAACAAGAAATACAGGTAAACAAGTGAACAGGTTAACAGGAAATACAGGTAAACAGGTGAACAGGGAATACAGGTAAACAGGTGAACAGGTGGACAGGAAATACAGGTAAACAGGTTAACAGGAAATACAGGTGAACAGATGAACAGGAAATACAGGTAAACAGGAAAGACATGTAAACAGGTGAACAAAAAATACAGGTAAACAAGTGAACAGGTGAACAGGAAATACAGGTAAACAGGTGAACAGGAAATACAGGCATACAGGTAAAAAGGTGAACAGGAAATACAGGTAAACAGGTGAACAGGTAAACAGGAAAGACAGGTAAACAGGTGAACAGGAAATACAGGTGAACAGATGAACAGGAAATACAGGTAAACAGGAAAGACATGTAAACAGGTGAACAAAAAATACAGGTAAACAAGTGAACAGGTGAACAGGAAATACAGGTAAACAGGTGAACAGGAAATACAGGTAAACAGATGAACAGGTGAACAGGAAATACAGGTAAACAGGTGAACAGGAAATACAGGTAAACAGGTGAACAAGAAATACAGGTAAACAAGTGAACAGGTGAACAGGAAATACAGGTAAACAGGTAAACAGGAAATACAGGTGAACAGGTGAACAGGAAATACAGGTAAACAGGTGAACAGGTGGACAGGAAATACAGGTAAACAGGTGAACAGGAAATACAGGTAAACAGGTGAACAGGAAATACAGGTAAACAGGTGAACAGGAAATACAGGTGAACAGATGAACAGAAAATACAGGTAAACAGGTGAACAGGAAATACAGGTAAACAGGTGAACAGGAAATAAGGTAAACAGGCGAACAGGAAATACAGGTAAACAGGTGAACAGAAAATACAGGTAAACAGGTGAACAGGAAATAAGGTAAACAGGCGAACAGGAAATACAGGTAAACAGGTGAACAGGAAATACAGGTAAACAGGTGAACAGGAAATAAGGTAAACAGGCGAACAGGAAATACAGGTAAACAGGTGAACAGAAAATACAGGTAAACAGAAGAACAGGTAAACAGGTGAACAGGAAATACAGGTAAACAGAAGAACAGGTAAACAGGTGAACAGGAAATACAGGTAAACAGGTGAACAGGAAATACAGGTAAACAGGTGAACAGGAAATACAGGTAAACATCTGAACAAGAAATACATTGAACAGGTAGACAGGTTTTACAAACGAAGCTTGAGGTATTGCGCATGTGAAAAGAACCCACTGTGATTTGCGTTGCATATAATTGTACGACTGTGATGTTGTATGTATGATTCACTCCAAGTTACCTTTTAAAGGTTTCTGTCGATGTTGATGTTGTTGTTGTTGTTTTGTTGTTGTCTACTGTGATTATTGATTGTACGCAATGGGTTGCCCTGGGTTGACATGTAAACATTTTATGTCTTTTATGTATACATGTTGGATGACTGTGATTTTCATGTATTGTTTATGGGTTTAACACCGCAAATGAATATCTCTTGTTGACATAATAAAGTATTCTGCGATCTGTATTCTGTAAAACGGCAAACAAAAGGGTTGTTGACCCTGGCAGGCACAAATATTGCTTTAAAATAAAAATAAAAAAAATAAAAAAACCGCACCTCATTGTTAAAACAAATAGAGCTTGCAGACAGAAAAAAAAAACCCAGAAGAAGCAAAATTAATTGACAGCAAGTTGCGTGTTGGCCTATTGGAAGCGAGAGATTCTGAATGCTCTGGTTCGAATCTAACTGTCGCCAGTATTTTCTTCTTCCCCTCGTGGTCTGGATGCTAGTCATTCGGATGAGACGATAAACCGAGGTCCCGTGTCCAGCATGTACTTAGCGCCCGTAAAAAAAAAAAGTACCCATGGTAACAAAAGGGTCGTCCATGGAAAAATTCCAATGGAAAACCTACTTCGATAGGAAAATAAATAAAACTGAATGCTGAAGAAAAAAAATACAAAATAAAGGTGGCGCTTTCAGTGTAGCGACGCGCTCTCCTTGGGGAAAGCAGCCAAACGTTCGCTTAGACTAGAGAAATCTGTTGTAACAAAATGAGTATTACGATATAATACAATACAATACAATACAATACAATACAACACAACACAACACAACAAAATATGATACAGCACAATACAATACAATACATTACAATGCAATACAGTACAATACAATAAAACATAATACAATACAACATAATACAATACAGTACAACACAACACAACACAACACAATACAATACAATACAGCACAACACAATGCAACACAACGCAATGCAATGCAATGCAACACCATACAATACAGCATAACACAAAACAATGCAATGCAGTACAATACAATACATCACAAAACAATACAATACAGTATGACACAATACAATACAACATAATACAATACAACACAATACAATACAACACAACACAAGAAGAAAAACCAGTGAGGTATACAGAAACATTTTGGGTTGAGAGAGATATAGATGGGAATGGGGAGGGGGGAGGGGGGGGCGGAGGTCGGGGGGAGGGGGGCGGGGGTCGGAGCATGTATACATAGGCACAGAGGAAGGTTCGTTGGTTTGTGTGTGTGTGTGTGTGTGTGTGTGTGTGTGCGCGTGTGTGTGTGTGTGCGCGCGTGTGTGTGTGTGTGCTAAGATAGGAGTTAATAAACAATGGTTGGTTTAATTGAGGGGAGGGGGGGTGTCCAACAACAACAACACATCAGAATATATTATCATGATACAAAAAGAAATGACAGCACACCACGGCTAAGGATCGAGGACACCAAACGTATACCTACTAAGCTTACCTTCGAACAACCTAAAATAATCCTCAACACGTACATAATATTATCTCAAATATCACCCCCCCGGGCCTCATCACGGTGCTAAAACCGCCGTCTCCTTCCGGATATGTCTAAAAACGGCTTTATATACCTCGAGAAAACCCTACTCCTCATACACCTCCGGTGTGATATAATCTCCCGTGCATACGATAAAATTGA
>NC_134896.1:17999901-18004901 GCF_041734735.1 Babylonia areolata | reverse complement strand
TGTTAAATTCGGGCTGCTCTACCCAGGTGAGAGCGCGTCGCTACACTACAGCGCCACCCCCCCCCCCCACGCCCCTCCCCCCACCACCCCGCATCCCCTTTTTTTCTTTCCCCCTGCGTGCAGTTTTATTTGTTTTTCCTATCGAAGTAATCGAAGTGGATTTTTCTTCACTGAGAATTTTACCAGGAACAACCCATTTGTTCCCGTGGGTTCTTTTACGTGCGCTAAGTGCATGCTGCACACGGGACCTCGGTTTATCGTCTCATCCGAATGACTAGCGTCCAGACCACCACTCAAGGTCTAGTGGAGGGGGAGAAAATAATTATCGGCGGCTGAGCCGTGATTCGAACCAGCGCGCTCAGATTCTCTCGCTTCCCACGCGGACGCGTTACCTGTAGGCCATCACTCCAAGTATATGGACATGTTCGAAAACAGTAACGCCTCCTTGGGAAACTGAGACTGAAACAGTTGGAAAAATCTCCCTTCCGGTCTTATACGCAGTTGTTGTTTTTTTTCAGCAAACTCCAGCTCACACAGTACTAGTAATCCCAGACCTTTCCCAAGTTTCTTTCTTTCTCTGGTCGCCGTTCCTCCCATCACTCTTGGAACTCACAAGGGACCCATTTTTCACGACAAAATGTCTCCCTGCGTTCTTCCAGGATTGCAAAAGAGCTTCTGGAAAAAGACTCTGATACGTAAAAGAAGATGCATTCTCTCTCTCTCTCTCTCTCTCTCTCTCTCTCTCTCTCTCTCTCTCTCTATCTCTCTCTCTCTCTCTCTCTCTCTCTCTCTCTCTCTCTCTCTCTCTCTCTCTCTCTCTCTCTCTCTCTCTCTCTCTGGGGAGTGCAACGTCTGTGGTTGATGCAGTGTTCAAAGTGGGAGTTAGGATGCTCGTTCAAACCGCACTGACAGAGACATGCAGTTTGCAAGGCGTGTGCGAACCAGCATGTATTGTATGTTCCTGTATGTGTATGTTACTGTGTGCGTGTGCGAACCAGCATGTATGTTACTGTATGTGTGTGTTACTGTATGCGTGTGCGAACCAGCATGTATTGTATGTTACTGTATGCGTGTGCGAACCAGCATGTATTGTATGTTACTGTATGCGTGTGCGAACCAGCATGTATTGTATGTTACTGTATGCGTGTGCGAACCAGCATGTATTGTATGTTACTGTATGCGTGTGCGAACCAGCATGTATTGTATGTTACTGTATGCGTATGTTACTGTATGCGTGTGCGAACCAGCATGTATTGTATGTTACTGTATGCGTGTGCGAACCAGCATGTATTGTATGTTACTGTATATGTGTGTTACTGAGTGCGTGTGCGAACTAGCATGTATTGTATGTTACTGTATGCGTGTGTTACTGTATGCGTGTGCGAACCAGCATGTATTGTATGTTCCTGTATGTGTATGTTACTGTGTGCGTGTGCGAAACAGCATGTATTGTATGTTACTGTATGCGTGTGCGGAACAGCATGTATTGTATGTTACGGTATGCGTATGTCACTGTATGCGTGTGCGAACCAGCATGTATTGTATGTTACGGTATCGTATATCACTGTATGCGTGTGCGAACCAGCATGTATTGTATGTTACGGTATCGTATATCACTGTGTGCGTGTGCGAACCAGCATGTATTGTATGTTACGGTATCGTATATCACTGTGTGCGTGTGCGAAACAGCATGTATTGTATGTTACTGTATGCGTGTGCGGAACAGCATGTATTGTATGTTACGGTATGTGTATGTCACTGTATGCGTGTGCGAACCAGCATGTATTGTATGTTACTGTATGTGTGTGTTACTGTATGCGTGTGCGAACCAGCATGTATGTTACTGTATGTGTGTGTTACTGTATGCGTGTGCGAACCAGCATGTATGTTACTGTATGTGTGTGTTACTGTATGCGTGTGCGAACCAGCATGTATTGTATGTTACTGTATGCGTGTGCGAACCAGCATGCATTGTATGTTACTGTATGCGTGTGCGAACCAGCATGTATTGTATGTTACGGTTCCGGGGGGGAGGGCAAGAGCGGGAATCGAACCCAGGCCCTCACGGACACTGCACTGACAGATGAGCGTCTTGATAACCACCTTCCTCCCTGTGTGTAGTATAAACCAACACACGGACACACACACATACACCCCCCCCCCCACACACACACACTCACAGTAACAGTCTATAACCCCCAACATCACCCCACCCCACCAAAATGAAAAGCTCACTCACAGTAACCTCAACCCTCCCCCCCCCCCCCTTCTTTTTTCTTTTCCTTTTTTTACTTTCTTTCCTGCAGTCGCCGAAGTTTACCACGCCAGCAGGAACCCCACAAGGGAACCATTGGTCACCGACCGCACTGTCTGGCAGCATTGTGCCAAGGCAGGGAACGGGCTGAAAGGACAGTGACATAGAGTCCCCGTGCTTCTAGGTCAGGGGAGACTAGACTAGATTCCCAAGATGGTGGGATCAGATAAGCGACGGAAAGAGGGGAACAGAAAGGAATAGAAAGGGAGGCAGAGAAAGACAAGCCTCTTTTTTTTTTTTCTTTTTTTTTTTCGAGGAAGATGGATAAGCGATTATATGTTGTTGTTTTTTTGTTTTTTTGTTTTTTGTTTGTTTGTTGTTGTTGTTGTTGTTGTTCAGTACTGCAGTCGACTAGAAAGAGAATTTCGCGACAGAATGCACCCACTATAAGTGCATACTACTACTACTACTACTACTACTACTACTACTACTACTACTACTACTACTTGTATTTGTATTTGTATTTCTTTTTATCACAACAGATTTTTCTGTGTGAAATTCGGGCTGCTCTCCCCAGGGAGTACGCGTCACTACGCTACAGCGCCACCCTTTTTTTTCTTTCTTTTCTTTTTTTTTTTATTTAATTTTTCCTGCGTGCAGTTTTATTTGATTTTTCTACAGAATTTTGCCAGGGACAACCCTTTTGTTGCCATGGGTCCCTTTACGTGCGCTAAGTGCATGCTGCACACGGGACCTCGGGTTATCGTCCCATCCGAATGAGTAGCGTCCAGACCACCACTCAAGGTCTAGTGGAGGGGGAGAAAATATCGGCGGCTGAGCCATGATTCGAACCAGCACGCTCAGATTCTCTCGCTTCCTAGGCGGACGCGTTACCTCTAGGCCATCACTCCACATATTATTAATAATAATTATAAGAAAAAGAAGAAAAACAACAACAACAACAACAACAACAACACGCCAAGGCACAGGAAGACAGGGTCTTAACTCACTCAGTACGGCCATTCCTCTCTTCTCCTCTACACAGACCCCTCGGATGTCCAGTGGGTGTCTGAATGACCCAACATTTAAGCTTCCGTCGTCAGAATTGTGGTATTCTTTGTCAACATTTACCTCTTCAGTATAAGAGCCTTCCGCTTGCAATATTTTGATGATGGTAATTGGGCTGAAACGCTGTTAACGTCGTCTCTTTCGCAGGTTCGTATGGAGAGAGTTAATCTACTTCCGCTTTTTCGACCTTCAACCTGGGTCAGTCGAGGATACTGGGAGTAAAGTGCGTTTCCCCCAAGGACAAAACACCACGACGAAAGGGAGCCTCCAACGTTCGATCCCTGCATCAGAAGTCCCCCCCCCCCCCCCCCCCCGCCCCCACCATGACATTGTGACAGTCCACTTAAATTAAATGAATGAGGTCCACGCAAACATAGCAAAAGACTGCGCAAAAAGCACTCCGCCGTCAAAAAAAAAAAACCCCAAAAAACGTGTATGCACGCATAAGTACACGCATAACATGCAAACGAAACAACTACACACACACACACACACACACACACACACACACACACACACACACACACACACACACACACACACACACACACACACACACACACACACACACACATAAACAAATAGTTCCAATAATGGCAAGCGTGTTGACATGAGACCCCGATAATCATGCAAAGACATTTACAGACACGACAAAACTCAACAAGCACTCCGATTTGCATATGATTTGATCTTAATAATTATGATTGGCAGTTTATGAACATGAAATAATTATGTGTTTGTGGAAGTTGTTGGAAGTGTGAGAAGCAAAAATTATTGCTGAAGTGAACGAAATTCACTGCTCCAACTCTGTGTATGTGTGTGTGTGTGTGTGTGTGTGTGTGTGTGTGTGTGTGTGTGTGTGTGTGTGTGTGTGTGTGTGTGTGTCGCTCCCTTTCTCTCTTTCTCTCTCTCCCTGTCTTTCTATCGCTCTCTCTCTCTCTCTCTCTGTTTCTTCCTCTCTCTCTCTGCCTTTTGTTTCTGTCTCATTCTATCGCTCTCTTTCTGTCTCTCTCCCTCTCCCTCTCTCTCTCTCTCTGTCGCTCTCTCTCAGTTTCTCTCTATCTCTGTGTGTGTGTGTGTGTGTGTGTGTGTGTGTGTGTGTGTGTGTGTGTGTGTGTGTGTGTGTGTGTGTGTGTGTGTGTGTAAATGTCTCTCCGCCACTGTCTGTCTGTCTGTCTGCCTGACTGTCTCTCTGTTTCTCTCTCTCTCTCTCTCCCTCTCTCTCTCTCTCTAACGTCAGAGCGGTTGCCCCACACGGTAGCGTGCACTCTGATGTCCACCCGAACCCCTCCAACAACCCCCACATATAACAATAACCGTTCATTCTGTGTGCTTGGGGACACGCAGTTTGTGCTTCCCTGAAAGCAGGCAGTCGCCGTTAGTTCTAATGTGTGAGGGTTGGTGTGATCAGTCACCACCACCACCACAACCATCACCACCACCACAACCACCACCACCACCACTACCATCACCACCACCAGTCTCTGACTTCTCTGGCGCTTTTCAGTATGCTGCCTGTACCGCTTGTCTGTCTGTCTGTCTGTCTGTCTGTCTGTGTCTCTTTCTCTGGTCTTGTTTTCATTGTTAATTTATCCTCAAATTGTGTTTATTGTTCAAATACCCCTTCATGAGGGGCTATAGCCGATATGAATAAACCATTCATTCATTCATTCTCTCT
>NC_134896.1:17984901-17994901 GCF_041734735.1 Babylonia areolata | reverse complement strand
CGTTGGGGGAGGAGGGGGGGTTAGGAGGGGGGGGGGTGCAGTTTGAGGCTGTTACACCGGGTTGTTTGGTGCACATGTCTGGCTTCAAGAGAGGTCTTCGTGCGAGAGTGGTGCAAAGTTAGCACGTGTAAGCATGCCGTGCAATCATAGACGGGCACGTGCACACGCATGTGCGCGAGTTGCTAGCTTACACACACACACACACACACACACACACACACACACACACACACACAGAGAGAGAGAGAGAGAGAGAGAGAGAGAGAGAGAGAGAGAGCTCCTGAGTCATAACCCAAACTTTTTCTAGTCTCCGTTACCACATACACATACATATAAACGTGCTGCACAGAAACCTTAGACCTTTCCTCTTCCTATCTCTTTTGTCATGCTAAAAAAAAAAAAAAATAAAAAAAATAAAAGCAGGCACACCACACATGTTTCTTCTGGAGATGAGAGTTCTACACAAGAAAACAACCACAAAAACTAGAAACCTTTGTGGAACGGATATAATTATGCCACAGAAACTGATACAACAGGCCGCATCAAAACATGTTGGAGAGAAACACGTTCCAGGTTTGAGGCCTGTGCCGTACCTGAGTGGATGGAACACAGTAAAACAACAATAATCGAACAAAACAAGAATCCTTGCATGCGTATGCGTGCGTGCGTGCGTGCGCGCGCGCGTGTGTGTGTGTATGTGTATGTGTGTGTGTGTGTGTGTGTGTGTGTGTGTGTGTGTATGTGTGTGTGAGTGTGTGTGTGTGTGTGTGTGTGTGTGTGTGTGTGTGTGTGTGTGTGTTTGAGTGTGTGTGTGTGTTTGTGCGTGTGTATGTGTGTGTGTGAGTGTGTGTGTGCAAGTTCGCTAAACGGGTACTCCCATTATAAAAAAAAAAATCTTATTCTATTACATCATTTGCCTCGTCATCACTGAACAGTACATACTCGTACAGCGCATGCAGGCTAGGATACCAGGGTAAAAAAAAGCTCTTTTTTTTTTTTTTCCTTCGTGATCACTGAACGTACAGCCCAGTTGACCATAGAGGCCGGGATACCATGGTCAAAAACGTTTTTTTGTTTTTGTTTTTTTGTTTTGTTTTGTTTTTTGTTGTTTTTTTTTTTTTTTTTTTTGTCTTGGGTGTTGTTTTGTTTTGTTGTTGTTGTTGTTTTTTTTTTGGGGGGGGGCCCTAACTAAAATGACACCACTGTCATTGTCTATGTGTAGGGGCCTGACCAAAGCGTTGAGTTTCATCCATCTGTCAGGCATGTGCTTAAAAAAAAAAAAAAAAAAATTCACAGACGTGGTGCAGCGAATTTGGATCAGTCCGCAAGATTTGGCCTCTCCTTGAAACTGAAACTGAAACTGAAGTTACGTCTTTCCTGAACCAAAAAGCAATGACCCCAAAAAAAAATGAGGTCATGCCCTCACCGCCCCTCAACTTCTTTATTCCCAAACAATCAGAAAAAGGAAAGTAAAAGAAAAGAAAACAAACAAAAAAAAACAACACCCGTTGAATATTGAACATAATCAAACCTCTCGAGAGAAGCTCACTCCCCCACATCCCTCTCTACCCCCCCCCCTCCCCCACATCCCCTCAAGCCAATTGTTAGGGGATGGAATTAAGGCAGCTGCCTTCCGTCCGCGGGGGGGCTTCCTGTAACTGTGACAGCTTAGTGTCCCTGACGCCCAGGAGCCCCCCAACAAGATTCCCTCCCAATCCTATCATCCGTCCCTGACCCCTCGGGGTACAAATCATTTCCTGATCCGGCCACTTCTTGTGCATGTGTGTGTGTGTGTGTGTGTGTGTGTGTGTGTGTGTGTGTGTGTGTGTGGGAGGGGGGTCTTAGGGGTGGGGGGGGGGGGGGGCGTTTCTTTCCTATCTCTCTTTGTCCGTCGTCTTTCTCTTTCTTTGTGCCAGCCGGTGTTTTCTGATTAGAAGAAGAAGAAGAAGAAAGAAACAAAAAGCATCCTGCGTTTCCACATTATAATGGCTTGGGGTGTGTTTGGTTTGAGATGATGACTGTGTTCTGTATCAAAAGAAAAAAAAAAAAGAGAGAGAGGGAGAGAGAAGGGAGGGAATGAAAGGAGAGAGAGGGTGGATGATGGAAGAGGGGGAGAGAAAGAGAGGAGGTGGTTTGGGAGGGGGGCGGAAGGGAGCGAGAAAGAGAGGGGGGGGGGGGTAAGGGGGACAGGCAGAGATATAAGAGAGAAGGGGGCGTGGTGTCGTGTTTTGAATGCGGATCAAATCAGATTAAATGGTTTGAATGATCTGTAATATAACGAATAGCACACACACACACACACACACACACACACACACACACACACGCTGTCAATGAGGAAGAGAAACCTGTGCTTTTCATGTTACACGAATGTCGCTGACTTTCTTTCTACCATTCATTTATACTTTTGAACAAAACAACAACAAAACAAATGTTTTGAGGCGTGTGTTGTTTCTGACAGACTTATGAGTCAAGCAGTTGTTTTTGTTGTTGTTGTTGTTTTGGTGTTTGTTTTTTGGTTTTTTTTAATCCTGGTAATCTGTAGAGAGTTTGAAGAAATAATTTCATAGTTTATGTGAGTAGGTTTGTACATGAAATAAACAGATTGATTAAAATAAAAAAAAAAGTTAGCTAAAATCTTTTAATAGCCATCGGGGCAGTGTCTTCATATTTTTTTTAATGGTTTAGCGGTTTATTTTGCAGATAACTTGGGGAGGGGGAGGGGGGGGAGCGGGGGGGAAGGGGGGTCAGCTTTATGTTCCCCCAAATTTTCCTTCACCCAGCTACAAGTTCTTACAGGACCATAAATCCCCCAGGTCTATGTTCCCACGGGCCATGTTCCCCTAAATTTACGTTTTCTGGGTCCCTGTTCACCCAGGCCCCTACTCTCCCAGCACCCCCCTCCCCCTCCCTCCCCCGTCAACGTTTCCCCCCAAAAAACGCCCTTGATAGGTGTGTGTTCCCCTAGGTCTACATTACTCCGGGACTTCATAACTATCATCCACTGTGTGCCGAGAGCTCGGCATAAGAAAGGCTCCGGGGCCCAATCCTCTCCTTCCGCCAGACATTTCAACTTTTCGGCATCCGAAATCGGGTACCCCTACCCATTGCCACGCGGGTGGTCCGGGTGGTGGGGAGGACGGAGGAGGGAGGGAAATCGGATTGAAGAGTCTTTCCCATGGACACAAACATCGCCATACTGAAACGGAGCCTGGACGAACACTGGATGAGAAGTCGAACGCTTGATTAACCCAATGTGCCACAGCGCCCCCATTCTCTTATGTCTGTGTAGAGTGGTAGCCAAGAGGTAACGCGTCCGCCTAGGAAGCGAGAGAATCTGAGCGCGCTGGTTCGAATCATGGCTCAGCCGATATTTTCTCCACCCCCCCCCCCTCCCCCCCCCACTCCCCCCACCTTGAGTGGTGGTCTGGACGGATGAGACGATAACCCGAGGTCCCGTATGCAGCACGCACTTAGCGCACGTAAAAGAACCCACGGCAACAAAACGGTTGTTCCTGACAAAATTCTGTAGAAAAATCCACTTCGATAGGAAAAACAAATAAAACTGCACGCAGGAAAAAATACAAAAAAAGTGGGTGGCGCTGTAGTGTAGCGACGCGTTCTCCCTAGGGAGGAGCAGCCCGAATTCCACACAGAGAAATCTGTTGTGATAAAAAGAAATACAAAATACAAAAATACAAAATACAAAATATATTTTTCTTTTCTTTTCCTGCCCCATCATCTGCACCGTTTCAGTGGCATCACTCCCACGTCGTTCATTCCGAGTGCCCCTCAACCTCAACCTCAACCTCAACCTCAACCTCAGGCCCATAACTACAAAGTAGTCGTTGGGGGAAGCCTGAGGACCGCAGACGCAACCTCCCTTCTCCATCTGTCTCTGTCGGCAGCCGCTGGCAGCAGCTCCCGTGTGTGGAGTCCGGTCCATTGTTTGATGTTCTCATGCCAGTTCTTCCGCTGTCTTCCTCTTCTTCTCCCACCCTCGATGGTGCCTTGCATGATTGTTTTGGACAAGCTGGTGTGTCGAGTGTTGTGTCCAAACCATATAAGCTTGTGTCTCTTCACAGTTGAAAGGAGAGGTTCCTGAGGTCCAGCAAGGTTCTCAATTCTGCTCCGTACGCTGTTCACCCGAGTCCCCCCATACACGGCCAAACCCGGGTTCGTCTATCACAGTCTCTTATCATATTTAAACGAAAACATGACAATCACTCATGTCTCGTCTTCACAGCAAGTAGTGAAAATAAAAAGCGAAGATGTCTCCTTGCAAAATCAGTCTGATCTTTCATCCAGCTGTGTGGTGTAATCTTGTGTTAGTTAACACGAAACCCATCAGTCAAATCAATGAGTGATGGAGCCAGTAACACGAGAAGAATGGTAATGATTACGTGCTATCAACCACAACGAATATTCAGTGCCACACCCCGTACCGTCAGTTCCAGAATCATTCCTTTCAGGCTGGTGCCTCATGTTTGTTAATAACGCCTTTGGTGTATTAGTTCTCTAAAACTAGAGACAGAGGGGCGGGAGACAGAGACAGAGAGACAGAGACAGAGAGAGAGAGAGAGAGAGAGAGAGAGAGAGAGAGAGAGAGAGAGAGAGAGAGAGAGAGAGCAACGCGTGTATGTGTGTGCGTGCAGTGTCAGTATGTGTGAGTGAGTCAGTGAGTCAGTGAATGTGTGTGTGTGTGTGTGTGTGTGTGTGTGTGTGTGTGTGGAGAGAGACACTATTCTTCAACTAACATTGGTTTAGGAAAAAAGTAAAACTGCTGAGTTGTGTGCTAGAAAGGGGGATTATTGCCTGCATCCGTTCATTCGACTGATTCTAAGATTCTTTTTCTTTTCGTCCTTTCTTTTTTTCTTTTTTTTTAACTCGTTTTTTTTTTTTTTTTTTTTTTTTTTTTTTTTTTTTTTGTAAAGGGAAGGAGATAAAACTGGAACAGAAAATGAAACCAACACCTCCTTCCTCCTCTCCCTTCCCACCTCTCTCTCTCTCTCTCTCTCTCTCTCTCTCTCTCTCTCTCTATCTCTATCTCTCTCAGTGTGTGTGTGTGTGGAGGGGGGGTTCTTTATCTTTATCTATCATTAGCTTAACAGAAGAGGACGATCAAACAAACATTACAAGACAAAAACAAACCGACAAACAAACAAAATCCCAAACGAGTATAATTTTGTAGACGGCCAGTGTTATGTCCATTCAGCGTTTATTTTGTTTTTGGTCGGGGTGGCTGGGCGGAGTGTGGGGGTGGGGGTGGGGGGGAGGGAAGAGGGTAGGGGTGAGGAGGGGCGGGGCGGGGGTATCAGCAATAATTATTGGAATTTTAGCAACAAACTCTGATGCTTTCTATTTGTTTTCTCATAGAAAATGCTACGGACATCATTTCCATCGAGTGTATATAGTTTTCGGTTTTATATAATTATGTTTCTTAAGTCTGTTAGGAAGTGCTTTATATATGGTTTGATTTTTATCTATTCTGCATTTATAAATGAAATGTTTCGCCAGCAACTACGATTTTAGTTTTTGACATTCACTGGACCACGTTTTTTCAGTTTGGGTAAACAATTAAACATATAAATTATAATAATAAGATTATCATGAAAGAGAGACCGAGAGAGGGTGGAGAGAGAAAAAAAAGAGAAAGACAGACAGACAGACAGAGAAACAGAGAAACAGAGAGAGAGATCGTGTGTGCGTGTGTGTGTGTGTGTGTGTGTGTGTGTGTGTGTGTGTGTGTGGTAATTGATATATATGGAGATCTCTCTCTCTCTCTCTCTCTCTCTCTCTCTCTCTCTCTGTCTATCTTTATTTGTTTATTTATTTATATCTCTTTATTTATCTTATACATTCTCCGTGTGTGTATACTGTCTTAATATAATGCCTTTGCGTGGATTGTGTATCATGCATGATCCATAACTTACAATAATAATATGGCTGGCTGTGCTATAAATCCGTGTACAGTTAGAATTATTTACTGGCTCTCTGTGGATTCAGCCATCGTCACACTTGTGTGTGTGTGTGTGTGTGTGTGTGTGTGTGTGTGTGTGTGTGTGTGTGTGTGTGTGTGTGTGTGTGTGTGTGTGTGTGTGTGTGTGCGTGCGTGCGTGCGTGTTTTGTGGGTTTGTTTGTGGTTGTTTTGTTTTTTGTTTGTTTTTTATAGTTTGTTTTTGTATCAGGATAAAAAAAGAAAATATATGGCGGAGAAGATAGAGAAGAAAGAGAGAAAAAAAAGATGTTGGAAGAGAAGCATACATATGAGAGGAGTGGAGGAAAAAAAAAGGGTTACTTATTTATACAGCATTCATTCGTCGATGTGAGCAGGGGTGTGTGTGTGTGTGTGTGTGTGTGTGTGTGTGTGTGTGTGTGTGTGTGTGTGTGTGTGTCTGTGTGTGTGTTGGTGGGGATGGGGTGGGGGTGTCGGGTGAAGGGAGGGAGGGAGTGGGGTGGGGGGGAATTCAGGGCCAGTGGTTTGAAAAGGGACTGAGCTGAGCTGAGCGGAGCTGAGCTGAGAAAATGTTTGTGCTGCATTCCGTAACCATATTCATTCTGATGATAAACATTAGAGAAAGTGCGATAATGGAAGGCTGGAGAAACAGGAAAAGAATGGAAATCTTTTCTTTTCTTTTTTTCTTCTTCTTCTTTTTTTTCTTTCTTTTTCTTTTTTTTTCTTTTTTTTTTTTTTACTTGAATGTGGGGTCTTTCATTCTGGAGCATGTGTTAAAAATATCAGGGCCACACGCGCACGCGCGCAAGCACACACACACACACACACACACACACACACACACACACACACACACACACACATACACACACATACACTCACACACACACACGCGCGCGCGCGACACAACACTCGCCATACATACCATGCGTACATGATGATATATATAGAGAGAAACATAGATATATTTATTCATACATATACACACGCTGACGCGAGCATTCATGACATGAGATATTCAGATATTGCTTCCCGGCCTGTCCTAAGTCTTCTTCCTCTCCTCTTCCTGCTCGCCCATCTCGTCATCGTCATCGTCATTGTCATCGTCGTCCTCCTCTTCCTTCTGCTTCTTCTCCTCCAACACCTCCTCCTGGTGAGCAGCAACAACGATAGCCTGCTTCCTCTGCACACATTGTCACTGCTTTGTGTGGCTTGTGAAGACTCTTTTATTTAAGTGTATTTAACTCTCTCCATACGAACAGCGAAAGAGACGACGTTAACAGCATTTCATCCCAATTACCATTATCAAAATATTGCAAGCGGAACACTCTTATACTGAAGAGGTGAATGTTGACAAAGAATACCACAATTCTGATGACGGAAGCTAAAGGTTGGGTCATTCAGACACCCACTAGACATCCGAAGGGTCTGTGTAGAGAAGAAGAGAGGACTGGCCGTATTGAGTGAGTTAAATGTGTTTATTTACTTGTTTGTGTTACACAGTTTTATTCCATTCCATAACGGGCGCAAAGCCGAGTGCTTAAAGCGTTGGACTTTCAATCTGAGGGTCCTGGATTCGAATCTCGGTGATGGCGCCTGGTGGGTAAAGGGTGGAATTTTTTTCCGATCTCCCGGGTTAACATAATAATTATTATGTGCAGACCTGCTAGTGCCTGAACCCCCTTCGTGTGTATACGCACGCAGAAGATCAAATACGCACATTAAAGATCCTGTAATCCATGTCGGCGTTCGGTGGGTTATGGAAACAGGAACAGACCCAGCATGCACACCCCCGAAAACGGAGTATGGCTGCCTAATACACAGCGGGGTAGATAAACAGGTCATACACGTACAATGTTACATGTCTGTCTGAGTGTGTATGTGTGCGTGCCTGAAATGTGATTGAATGATACAGGAAACGAATGATGATCGCCCAGTGGCAAGCCGTCAGTCGGCTCTACCCAGGTAGGCAGCCTGTTGTGTAAATGACCCCGTGTTTGTAAAGCGCTTAGAGCTTGGTCTCCAACCGAGGATAGGCGCTATATAAGTATCCATATCAATCAATCAATGATAATGTTTTATACATCCATTCAGTCCCTTCAGCGCATACAAAACTCTGCTGCCCGACTCGTCCTCAGAAAGAAAAGATGTGAGCACATCACTCCTCTTTTGCAACATCTCCACGGGCTCCCTGTCTCACACCGAATAAAGTACAAGATCAGCACTCTATGTTATAGATGTATTCACAAAACTGCCCCTTCCTATGTCTGTGGCTGCCTTTACCTCTACACTCCATCTCGCTCACTACGATCGGCTTCGGATCCACTCTGTTTACGCATACCCAGATTCAAACACTCGGCTGTTGGCCGCCGTTCTTTCTCTGTCTCTGGACCTTGCGATTGGAATGAACTTCCTCTTTCGCTTCGTCAAGTCTCCACACTCAGCTCTTTCAAGTCTGGCCTTAAAACCCACCTCTTCCCAAAATAGCCTCCCTTGCCTGCCCTTCCTTGTCTTTAGTTTCTACAGTTTTAGAGTTATGCATGCGTGTGAATGACTGGTGCGAAAGCGCTTTGATTTGCCTCTGCACAAGATTCAGCGCTATATAAATACCATTATTATTATTAAATCCAGGGAAGGCTCAAAAGGCCTTACCAGCGCGTTGGGTTTATGCGTAGGACAGACACCTGCTTCGCTTTGCCTGGTGTTGTGTAGCGTATATGGATCATTTCATACGCTTTTTCTTTTTGCCACCTCTTTGAATCTGAAACAGAATCTGGCACTCGCTCCATCCACAGCTGTTTTTCACGTAAAACAATGTATGAATAATAATAATAAACTATCGCAGTCCTTCCTTCAAACGGAACCCCAACAATCTGCCGCTTCTTCCAATAAGTTTTTTTTCTCCTTCTTCTTCTTTTCTCCCTCCGTCATTATGCGTATATTACTCTTATGCGGAGACATAGCACGAACAAGAGTGATCCGTATTTATAAGAGACGCAACGTAAAGTGGACCACCCCTATCACCATAACTCTCCAGCTTTTTTTTTTTTTTTTTTTTTTTTTGATTGGTTGTCCCTCCATCATGTCAAGGGTATATATCCCTCATCTGCTGTACCCTAAAGAGGTCCATTCAACTGCTGGTGGAATCGTTTTCAGGTGGAACACGTTAGTGAAGATCACGTCAGCAGACCAGGAGAAGAAGAAGAAGGAGTACAAGAAGAAGAAGAAGAAGAAGACGAAAAGGACGAGAGGGTGATGAGGGCAGTAGTGTAATGGAAGAGGACTTGGAAGAAAACGTTTTTAGACATGAGTTCACCTGGTAGGCAGGCACGCAAAGTAACAACGGTGAAAAGAAAAGAATAAGAAAAAGAGAAGGGGCCTTAAGAACGTTCATGGAATAGGGTTGAGACGAAGAAGGATGCAGCAGGATCGAGCGAAACCGAAGAGTGAAGAAAGAGCGTCTTTTTGTGCGATCAGCTCTTTCACCATTAATAAAAAAAATAAATAAAAAAAACGGAAAAAGAAAGCACCATCTACTACAGTGTGACAGGTATATGACCACGTAACCGTGGTTGGTGATGAGAGGGGGGGGGGGGGTGGGGGGGGGGGGGGAGAATTTCACAGTCGTCCTGACGACGTGATAATGACGCAGTGCTTCTGGAATCGATTCACCTTATGTCATCTTCTCAGTTCTGGTGGTTGTTGTTGTTGTTGTTGTTGTTTATTCTGCGATATATCACACGCTTCTTCGCTGTTGTTTTTTTCTTGTCAGACCCAATGATCCGATGGGGTGAACAGGAATGAACTTATTTTAGTTGCTTGTTTTTTCTTGTCAGACCCAACAGCGACCCTTCCTTCAACATGAACCTTTTTCCACACTTCCTCAAGCCAGTTTTGTTCTCTCTCTCTCTCTCTCTCTCTCTCTCTCTCTCTCTCTCTCTCTCTCTCTCTCTCTCTCTGTTTCTCTGTCTCTGTCTGTCTCTGTCTGTCTGTCTGTCTGTCTGTCTGTCTGTCTCTCTCTCTCTCTCTCTCTCTCTTCTCTCT
>NC_134896.1:17972401-17974901 GCF_041734735.1 Babylonia areolata | reverse complement strand
CAAAGCCTGGGTAAGCGCCGGTTGGGTTATGCTGCTGGTCAGGCATCTACCCAGCTGATGTGTTGTATGTAGCATATAATATTTGTATTTGTATTTCTTTTTATCACCACAGATTTCTCTGTGTGAAATTCGGACTGCTCTCCCCAGGGAGAGCGCGTCGCCATACTACAGCGCCACCCTTTTTTTTTTTTTTTTTCCTGTGTGCAGTTTTATTTGTTTTTCCTATTGAAGTGGATTTTTCTACAGAATTTTGCCAGGAACAACCCTTTTGTTGCCGTGGGTTCTTTTACGTGCGCTAAGTGCATGCTGCACATATTATGGATTTGTCCGAACGCAGTGACGCCTCCTCAGTGAGAAAAATGAACCTGAAAACTGGCTGTCCGCCACCAACACCAACACCACCAAAAGAGAAAAGAAAAAAAAAAGATAAATAAATAAATGAATAAATAAATAAATAATCAATAACGTCCTCAGGAGAGATTATTGTTGAGGTACGGCGGTTTTACATAATATTTTGGTTTGTTTGTGTCTTTCTTTGTTGCCATCGGAATCCAGTTTTGTTTTTGTTTTGTTTTTTTTCTCCAGGAAGGCTCAACTCTGTTCTTGTGTTACAGATCATGAAGAGATTCACCTCACTAGAATCCCCCTCTGTCACCGCTTATCTTTCTTCTCTTCCCCCTCCCCTCACTCCCCCCCCCCCCCCCCAACCCCCACCCCCACCCCCTCTCCCCCTTTTTTTTTTCTTTTGTCTTTTAGTCGTTTCTTTCCTTTTGTTTTGTTTTTTGTTGGCACAATTCTCTAGCCTGTGTGTGTGTGTGTGTGTGTGTGTGTGTGTGTGTGTGTGTGTGTGTGTGTGTGTGTGTGTGTGTGTGTGTGTGTGTGTGTGTGTCTGTGTGTCTGTGTCTGTGTATGTCTGTGTCTGTGTGTGCGTGTGTGAAGAAAAAGAGAGAGACAGAGACAGAGGCAAACAGAGAGAGAGACAGACACAGAACGAGAGACACACAGACAGACAGAGACAGACAGAGAGAGATAGACACAGAGCGCACTCGAGAGGGAGAGAGTGGGAGAGAGAGAGGGGGGAGAGAGACAGACAGACAGACAGACAGACAGACAGAGATGCACAGACAGACGCACGACACGACCCACGAATAACAGCAACAAACAAAAAGGAAAACAACAAACTGAGAAAAGCTCTGGAACCTGTGTACAGGATAGATTTTCAAGGCAACAAATCAACAAATTTCCTTTGGAGAAACTTTTTTTTTTCTTGGATACAGCTCGAAGAAGAGAAAAGAGAAAAGTTACTTTTATTCAGTACGCAAAAGATAATAATTTTGATTGCAAAAATGGCGATGAGTAAATTTCGATACGGTAGTAGACCAGTATACTTTTAACATTACTATGGAATATAATAAATGTGTGCAAAAAAAAAAAAGGCACTATATACATGTTTAGTACAAGATTAAGCAATACACCGCTACCTTGGAATTACGCTCTTGAACATGTATTGTTCTACTTACAATTATGTTGTTGTTGACTTGTCAGTATTTAGAACATCATTATGTCTTCTCTCTATACTCTGTAATGCACAAAGTATATTTAAAAAAATTGTACCTGTAAACCCTTTGGCTGAATCTTAAAAAAAAAAAAAAAATATATATATATATATATATTTTTTTTTTTTTTTGTTTTTAAACTGTTAGTGGAAAAAAAATGATATGGGCATGGTTACTGATATTATTGTTGTTTTGCCCGAAAAAAAAAAAGACACTGATTGATGGAAACTTCAAAAAGAGGTAGCTGTTAGGAGGCTTTTATTTTCTTTGTTCCCCGCTCCCCCCCCCCCCTTTTTTTTTAATTTTTTTTTTTTAGCACCACCGGTACTATCGAAATCTCCTGGAAAGTAAACTGACTCTTCTCCTTGTGTTCCAAATCGTGAGATGCACGTCACTGGGTTCTCCTCTCTGTCTCCGCTTATCTGTGTGGCTCTGTATCGTTTTGTACTTTTTTTTCTTCTTCTTTTCTTTTTCTTCTTTTTTTATTTTTTGTTTGTTTGTTTGTTTGTTTCGCCTGTCGTTGCTTCTCCTTGTCCCTTCTCTTTTTTTTCCCCTTTTCTTTTCTTTCTTCCTTTTTTTTTTTTTTTTTTTTTTTTTACTCTTGGCACAAACAGTTCTCTCAAGTGTGTGTGTGTGTGTGTGTGTGTGTGTGTGTGTGTGTGTGCGCGCGCGCGCGTGTTTGTTTGCATGCGTGTGCGTGTATTAGAGAAAAAGAATGTTGTTTATTATATAATCGTATATAAATAATCATATATATATCGTATATATAGAGAGAGAGGCAGAGATATAGATAGAGTGACTGGAAGAGAGAGATATAACACAGAGACACAAATAGGCACATAGAAAGAGATCATCGCCATCATCAGCTTCTTCATCATCTTCTTCTTCTTCTAAGCGCGTTGGGTTACGCTGCTGGTCAGGCATCTGCTTGGCAGATGTGGTGT
>NC_134896.1:17964901-17967401 GCF_041734735.1 Babylonia areolata | reverse complement strand
ATATAGTTTAATTGTATGTCTAACCGCTATCGCACTACTTAATGATATACAACCACAATCAGTGCCCTGTCGGGGGGGGGGGGGGGGGGAGGCTTGGGAGGGGCTGTTTTTTTGTTTGTGTGTTTTTTGTTTTTGTTTTTTGTTTTTTTAGGGGGGATGGTTTGATCTTTTTCCTTCATGACATGATGATGTTTGTATCATGATTATGTAAATGTACATGTTTATTATGTAGATGTGCATGTTTAAATGTGAATGTGAATGTCATGTCTTTATTTCTTCATCTCTTTGCTACTTTGTGGATGTTTTGATTCATATTCAATTTCCATTTGCCCTGAGGGCTGGATGAAAAAAAGCACATGTATGCTTATTCCACTTCCCTCAATAAAAAGCTTCGTTCGTTCGTTCGTTCTCCCCCTCGCCCCCCACCGCTCCCCTCCTTCCCCCTCCCCCCGCTCAAATCCCCTTCTTCCCCATTCCACCACCCCACACACCCATCTCTATCCTCTTTCTCTCCCTCCTCCTCCTCCTCCTCTTCCTCCTCCTCCTGCTCCTGCTCCTCCTCCGACTGCAGAGCTCGTTTCAGGAGCAAATAACTCCCCGGGACTTTCCGTGTCACGGGCAAATTACAACTTAATTCCCTTCCACCTCGCCCCTGCTATTACCTTGTGGGGGGGGAAAAACAAGTTCATAATAAAGGGAAGTCAGCGATTGGTTCTCTCCTCTGTTTTTTTTTGGTTTTTTGTTTGTTGGTTGGTTGGTTGGGTTTTTTTTGTTTTTTTTGTTTGTTTGTTTTTTTGGTTTTTTTCTCGTATTACATTGGTTGAGGTCACGCGCGTGTCAAGGGATGTCTCCTTTATTGGTGTTTTTTTGTGTTTTTTTTCTCTCTGTCTCTGTCTGTCTCTCTCTCTCTGTCTCTGTCTCTGTCTGTCTATCTGTCTGTCTGTCTGTCTGTATCTTTCTGTCTCTGTCTCTCTCTGTCTCTCTCTCTCTCTCTCTCTCTCTCTCTCTGTCTGTCTCCATCTATTGGTTCTCTCTCTGTGTGTCTGTCTGTCTGTCTCTGTCTCTCTCTTTGTCTGTCTCGCTCTCTCTGTGTCTCTCTGTCTGTCTCTGTCTGTCTTTGTCTGTCTCTCTGTCTCTGTCTCTCTCTCTCACTCTCTCTCTCATCTAGTTTTTTTTTTCTCATTCCATCAATCCCCGGTGGCATCTCAGGATGTTAAAACAGGAACATAATTTCGGGTTGATTGAAGCAAATAAATCCCAACGACACTCTGAGCGATTTCTGCAGTATATCTACTTAGCTCTTTCCGACACTCCCTCCCACCCACCCACCCCCACCCCCACCCCCCTCATCCCCATCCATACAACTCTCTCTCTCGTGCGCGTGCATGCGTGTGTGGACATAGGAGGGGGGTTGAGGAGGGGGGGGGGGGGGGGGAGATTCGCTAACCAATGTCTGCTGTCTAGCCAAGAGACTTAAGGAATTACCCACGATCCCCACTGTCTATTACTGTTTGTTTCTCAGTCTGCGTCTGTCTGTCTGTCTGTCTCTCCCTCTCTCCGTAAACACATCCCCCCAAAAGATTGTGAAAACCCTTCTTGTTTTTTCTTTTCTTTTCCCCCCCTTGCAGAGAAGGCTATATTTGTCAAGAAACATGTACTCACATTCCACATTTGGGTCAACAATATAACAAAATAAATAATCATTATTCCAATAAAACCAATGAAGCATTACACAGAAGAATCTACTTCTAGGAAAGTACATGAGTTTCAGTTTCAGTTTCAGTAGCTCAAGGAGGCGTCACTGCGTTCGGACAAATCCATATACGCTACACCACATCTGCCAAGCAGATGCCTGACCAGCAGCGTAACCCAACGCGCTTAGTCAGGCCTTGGAAAAAAAAAAAAAAGTACATGAACACTGACGATCGCTTCGCTGAACTGAAAACCCTTCTTTGGCTTACAACTGCTTTGCTTTTGGCAAATCAACATGAATCAGTGGTAAGGAATTTCTGTATTTGCTTATACAAAGACTTTTAACTGCGCACTTAGTATGCTCAGCTGAATTTACAAGTTGTTAACAATATATATTATGTGTTTATGTGTATTTGACTGTGCTTTCATATCTGTGAAACTGCATGTTTGGTGCATATCTGTTATGCGTATGTGTGTGAATGTGTGTCTGCTTTTTTTTTTTTTTACATTTATTTGCTTATTTATCATCATTGTTGTCTTTTTGTTTATCTTATCTTCATTACTATGATTATTATTATTTATTTACTTACTTATTCTTTAATTATATTATTATTATTTATTTATTTGCTTATTTATTTGGTTATTGATTATTTATTTATTTATTTATTTTTTTTTCTTTTTTTTTTTCTTTTCTTTTTCTTTTTTCTCAAGGCCTGACTAAGCGCGTTGGGTTATACGCTACTGGTCAGGCATCTGCTTGGCAGATGTGGTGTAGCGTGTATGGATTTGTCCGAACGCAGTGACGCCT
>NC_134896.1:17947401-17957401 GCF_041734735.1 Babylonia areolata | reverse complement strand
AGAGTTGAGACCGCCACCACGTCCCTCCAACAACCCCTCCGCCCCCCTCCCACCCCACACCCGGCCACCTTGAATCTGCCGACGCGGAAGACATTGACAAGACTCACCGCAAGCACGGAAGTGGAGGGGTATCGGAACTGAGGTCACCATGACGAGTTTGATGATATCTTTACCTGGAGGTGGCGTATGTCAGGTTTATCTGGATGAAAACTGCACCGAGCAACAGGAAGTCCAACTCCCGTGATACATTTTACCTGGATATAACTTAACGGTTGCCCTTCCGGTTTGTCTTTTTCTCGATGCAAAATGTACCGAGAAACAGGTACTAAGCATTTGATGATATAGATATTTTACCTGGAGGCACCCGTTCCGTTGTTTTCTTTCTTATGTAAGTTTACCTTAATGAAAAAGATCCCTGCTCAAACAAAGGCCTCGGTGATATCGTTACCTGCAGGTAACCTAACCGTTGCTCTTCGTTCTGGGTTTATCTTAACTCTCTCCGTAGGAACGACAAAAGAGGCGACGATGACATAATGTCTCGTCGCTGCTGACAATATGAAAACCTTACAAGCGGCAGGTGCTCATATCTAAAAGCTGGATAATAACAAAGAATACCGCCATTCTAAAGATGAAACATATAGGCCGGGTCATTGAGACACGCACTGGATATCAGATAATAATAATAATAATAATAATAATAATAATAATAATAATAATAATAATGGTACTTATATAGCGCTGAATCTTGTGCAGAGACAAATCTAAGCGCTTTCGCACCAGTCATTCTCACGCACGCATAACTCTAAAACTGGAGAAACTAAAGACAAGGAAGAGGCAGGGAAGGGAGGCTATTTTGGGAAGAGGTGGGTTTTAAGGCCAGACTTGAAAGAGCTAAATGTGGAGACTTGACGAAGCGAGAGAGGAAGTTCATTCCAATTGCAAGGTCCAGAGACAGAGAAAGAACGGCGGCCAACAGTCGAGAGTTTGAATCTGGGTATGCGTAAGTGGTGGGTATGTGATGAGGTGTTTGTAAGGGGAAGAACGGCAGGCAACTGGTCGTACAGATAGAGTTAATAAACGTTTTTTTACCCAGAAGGAACTAAACCTTTCGTGATCTTTACCCAGGGGTTACCTAACAGTCGTCCGTCCTCCTTGTCCTGTCCAAAGTTTATCTTGGTAAAAACTGTACCGGGGAACAAGAACTAACACATCTGATGATATATTTACCTGGACTTTGGTAACCTATACTTGTTGTTCCTAATTGTCGATTTTTCTTTTCTTTGAAATAACTGTACCTGGGAGGAGGGACTGAGTATTTGATGAAATCTGAACCAAAAAGGAGACATAACATTTGTCGATGAGTATACCAAAATAAGACGTGGTTTTGTCTTTACGGTCTTCGAAATACGCCCAAGCGATTTTTATGGGTTATTTTGGTATGCTTTGAACATGTGCATGCATTTTGAGAATTTTATGTTGCATTCGCAACATGAGTGTATAATTCAGTTACTACTTGTTTTCCACGTTTCGTTTTGTTGTTGTTGTTGTTTTCATTCCTCAGTACCTCAAAAGGGATGAACAAAAATCAAATCTTGAATCTTGATTTTCTTTCTTTCTCACAAGACTTTAAGTTTATTTTGATGAAAAGTGCACCAAGACATATACATATCCATCTCCGAGTAAACGAGTTTGTACCAACTCTATCTTGATGAAAACTGAACCGTCGGGAAGAAAAAGAAAATCTAAGAATCAGACAAAACAAATCTTTACTTCCAAACAGACTATGTGATTGCCCTCCTCTTTGTCAACTGTATATGGATTAAACCGCTCCAAAGAAAATTAACTAGTGAATCAGGAAAGAGATCATTACCCTGCTGTTTAGCAACTGCCTTTGTTACTCGCAACTTAATCTCGGTTTGAAAACAAAGTAATAAAAATGAATGAATAGAATGTTATTTTTTATTAATGGCATCTAACGATGAAAACACCATACGTAGTTTTGCAATGTATCTTTATAAAGCACTGCAATTAAGAGAGACACTCATTTCTTAGATTCACTGATAGTTTGTTGTGAATGACGTTGTATTGTTTATTATTACCAATTGCAATGACACATGTAAAACTGTTATTACCCCCTATTCATATGGGGCTATGGCCTTAATTGAATAAACCATCTTGAATCTCTTGAATAGAATGAATAAAAAAAACTGTGCTGCGCGAAAGAATCAGAGGTCAGAAATCTGTGTCTGCATGCTAACTGTAATGATTCTGTCCTCTGCTTTGTCAACTCTGGCATCGAGGAAAAGGACTAAGGATCTGAAAGAGAGATCTTCACCTGCACAGATCTGACAGCAAGTTGTCATTTGTTCCAACCTCGTTTCTCCAGTTTCTCATAATCATCGTGCGAAAGGAAAAGGCTAGCCATTGGCAAAAGAGTGGAAATCACGTAATGGGACAATAATAGGCATTTTAGGTGGTGTTAGGTGGAGTGAGAGGGAGGTAGAGAAAGAGAGAGGAAGGAGGGAGGAGGGAGACAGAGAGAGAGAGAGAGAGAGATGGGGGCGAGATGCTGAAAGCGGGAGACAGAGAGGGGAAGAAAGGGGAAAGTGAAGAGCAGAAGAGATAGAGAGGAAGGGAGTGAGAGACAGACAGACCGATAGACAGAGACAGACAACCCCACAGACACACAGGAAGGAGAGAGAGGGGGGAGAGGGAGAGGGAGAGAGAGATGTAATAACGTGGCCATTAGTTGTTGTGTTGAAGAGTGGGGTTTGTGTGTGTATGTGTGTGTGTGTGTGTGTGTGTGTGTCTAGAGGATGGGGATGTGGGGGCATTGGTACGTGCGGTTTGTTTTCTATCCTAATTAGAGCTGAAATAAAAGTGGTCAACGTAAATCCCCCCCCCCTGCCCCCCCCCCTGCCCCCCCCCCCCCAAACACACATACATTCACACACACGCACACAACCACACAAACGTACACACACACATACAACACTTCAGCACACACACACACACACACACACACACACACACACACACACACACACACACACACGTTATATCCAACTCACCACAATGCCATCGTCGTATCGTTGTCCAAAGAACACACACACGCAACACACAAAAGTCGATCACTGCTTATATCCAGATCCACACTACCCAGTAATAGACTCAATGCTGCTGTTGTTGTTGTTGTTGTTGTTGTTGATGTTGATGATGATGTTGTTCTTAACGTTGTTTCAAATGAAATGAAATTCGATCACGATAAATATCCAAATCACACTATCTGATGACAGGATTCAACGGAGCACTTTCCCCTGAGATTAAAAAAAAAAGAAAGAAAGAAAGAAAGAAAAAAAAATGAATGAAGGCAAGACAAAGAAGAAGAAAGAAAACAAAAGTGAGCAGTGACTGATGGTTCTTCTAACTCTCTCCATACGAACGGCGAAAGAGACGACGTTAACAGCGTTTCACCCCAATTACCATCATCAAAATATTGCAAGCGGAACGCTCTTATACTGAAGAGGTGAATGTTGACAAAGAATACCACAATTCTGACGACGGAAGCTAAAGGTTGGGTCATTCAGACACCCACTGGACATCCGAGGGGTCTGTGTAGAGGAGAAGAGAGGACTGGCCGTACTGAGTGAGCTAAGATCACCTCAGTAAAGAACGCAGCTTATATAAAGGATATTCGAATCACACACAGGAGGTTGTCATCATTATCATACTCCCAGTTCCAGTTTCATAGGGGTGTCAAAGAGTGAGCATAAATCAATTCACACTGCACCTCATTTGCTTAATTTTTATTTATTTATTTTATTTTTGTTGAGTAGCAGATGTCTGGCCTTCACATAAACCCAACTGAATACGATTGTCAGGCCTTGACAGTTTAATACCTACCCTACCTTACACAATATCAATATACGAATTAATGGTTACGTCAATACATTCAGAAAAAAAAGAGCAGAAAGCAAGTGATTGAAATAAGTAAGGAAACACACACAAAAACACACACTCACACAGACACACACAGACACAGACACAGACACACACACACACACACACACACACACACACACACACACACACACACACACACACACACACACACACACACACACACACACACATACACAAACATACAGTATCAGTATCAGTATCATTAGCTCAAGGAGGCGTCACTGCGTTCGGACAAATCCATATACGCTACACCGCATTTGCCAAGCAGATGCCTGACCAGCAGCGTAACCCACTTAGTCAGGCCTTGAGAAAAACAACAACACACACACACACACACACACACACACACACACACACACACACACACACACACACACACACACACACACACACACACACACACAAATTATACACAAACAAGTCGATCTCTATAATCTGAACTGCCACAATCCAAGATGACGTTTTATGTCTGTTATTGCTGTTGTCGCTGTTGTTGTTGTTGTTGTTGTTGTAGTTGTTGTCCCTTTTTTCTGTTCAAATGACAGAAGAAGCAAGAAGGCAGACTGACTGACTGAAAGTTACAGTTCACACTCCAAACTGAACGCCAAAAGAGCATGAAGCATCTCACTCTCATTACTGCATCATCACTAGATTCTCTCTCTCTCTCTCTCTCTCTCTCTCTGTCTCTCTCTCTCTCTCTCTCTCTCTCTCTCTCTCTCTCTCTCCACACATACACACACACACACACACACACACCTACACACACACACACACCTACACACAAACACACACACACACACAAACACACACACAAACACACACACACACACACACACACACACACACACACACACACACACACACACACACACACACACACACACACACACACACACACACACACACACACACAGTCATCACAATTCTGTTCATCACAATCACAAGATGCTCCGTTTTTTTGTTTTTTTTTTGTTTTGTTTTTTGTTTTTTTCTGATCAGCGGATGATCAATCACCATTAATTAACACCACCACCACAATCCGTCCCGAAGCAATCCATCATTATTACCGTATCTGATCATTTTCTCACATGAAACAGAAGCAGAGGACGTGGATGGAGTAGTGACGAAGAAGAACACGGTTTCTCATCCAACCGCAATATGATCACAATAATAATAACAGCACCCCTTTTCGTTCCTAAAGAAACACACGATAATATAAATCAAAATACACACTCATAAACAGACGTTGATCGTCGTACTCATATCTGTCACCGATGTATCTGAACTGTGAGTATGAATTGTGTCTTTTTCTGCTCGAATGAGAAGAAAGGGGAGTGGAGGGGAGGGGAGGTGAAGGAGGGAGAAGAGGAGGAAGCAAGGAAGAAAGAAAGAAAGAAAGAAAGGGAAAAAATGAGAAGAAAGATAGAAAGAAAAGAAGAAAGAAAGGGGAAAATGATAAGAAAGAAAGGAAAAAGAAGAAAATGTCAGACAAAACCCAACTACAATATCAATATTATCATCATCACCATCATCATCACCATCATCATCATCATCATCACCACCACCACACTACACTCTCTGTTTCAGTCTCAGGGAGGTGTTAAAAATGTGCGGAGTCATCCATACACGTTACACCACAGCTGGGTTAAAACAGCAACAAGAACAACAACAAAAAAACAAAAAAAAAAAAAAAAAAAAAACTTTAACAATACTGATCACCATAACTTCCTTAAAAAATTATCTGAAAAAAAATTTAAAAGGGACTGAGTAAAAAAAAAACAAAGAAGAAGAAGAAGAAAACCGATCATACAAACAACACTGTCACCAGTACGTGGACATAATTTTATATCCGGTCAGAATCCACTTTCTTTCAAATATTACTGTCTGTCTTTGTTCTTTTTTTTTTTTAAGGAGAATATGAAGAACAAAGAAGAAAAAAAAAAGAAGGAGAGGAAGAAGAAACGTGCTCAGCTGAAGAAGACAAAGAAACCAAGACAGAGGAAACTGCTTCCTTCCTTCCTTCCTTTCCACAATACGGGACCTCCCCACCAACACAGGACTACCCGTACCCACCCTCACAGTGAAAATACACACACACACACACACACACACACATGCGCGAGCGTGTGCGCACGTGCGAGCGCGTGCAAAGCACAACAAAAACCAACCGACCGACCGCCACAAACGGAGCAGCCAACTTTCCCAAAATGCTGCTGCTGCTGCTGCTGCTGCTGCCGTTGTTGCCGCAACAGTGTAGAGAGTTAGTGCTGGGAAAAGATCATGGACCGATAACCCAGTGTGATTGCTTCACCCACCCCCCCCCACCCCCGCCCCAACCTTTCCCC
Source organism: Babylonia areolata (assembly GCF_041734735.1). NCBI lineage: Eukaryota > Metazoa > Mollusca > Gastropoda > Neogastropoda > Buccinidae > Babylonia > Babylonia areolata. The sequence goes on along the minus strand of NC_134896.1, from coordinate 17,951,093 downwards.
CACCCACCACCACCACCACCTCACTTTCCTCTCTCGGAACTTCTCCCTCTCCACTTTTTTTTTTCTTCTTCACCCTCATTCTTACCTCACCAACACACATCCTCCCTCCGACACACACACACACACACACACACACGCACACACACGCACGCACGCACGCACACACACACGCACACACGCACACACGCGCGCGCACGCACACACGCACACACACACACACACACACACGCACACACACACACACACACACACACACACACACACACACACACTATACAGCTCTCTCTCTCAACCTCCTGACATGCACTGTTATGAGGATGAGCGTAGAACTCGGAGCAGAGTAAAAGGAGAGACAGACAGACAGAGACAGAGAGACAGACAGACTGACAGACGGACAGAGACAGAGACAGACAGACACAGAGAGAGAAACAGACAGACAGAGACAGAGAGAGGGTGAGACTGTAAGAGAGAGAGACAGAGACAGAGAAACAGACAGACAGAGGATGAGAATGAAAGAGAAAGTGGGAGAGAGAAAGAGAGACAGACAGAGAGACAAACAGACAGACAGAAACAGAGAGAGGGTGAAACTGTAAGAGAGAGAGAGACAGAGAGAGAGAGAGAGAAAAAAACCCAGACAGACAGACATACAGACAGACTGAGACAGACAACAGACAGAGTGTGAGACTGTAACACACACACACACACACACACACACACACACACACACACAGACAACAGACAGAGTGTGAGACTGTAGCGCACACACACACACACACACACACACACACACACACACACACACACACAGAGAAACAGACAGACAGACAGAGACAGAGAGACAAACAGACAGAGAGACACAGAGAGAGAGACAGAGAGAATGATGCGATCGATGGATGGGGAATCGTTCCTCTGGATGGAAGAGAAGAGGGGTGATGGGACGGCGGTTAGGAGGGGGCGAGGGGGGGGGGAATGTGGGGGAGCAGGGGGAGGACGGGGAGTGCTGGAGAAAGGGTAAGGTTAGGGAGGGGCGGTGGGTGGTGGTTAAAGGGGAGGCAAGGGGTGGGGGGTGGGGGGTAGGGAGTGGGGGGGGGGGGGGCGGACGTGGGTGAGGCAGTGTTGGGGATGGGAGGGTTGTGATGAGAAAGGAGGAGGGAATGAGTGTGTGTGTGTGGGGGGGGGGGGGGGGCGGGGGGGGGGGGGGGAAGAAGAGGTTGTATCCGTTGACGGCTGAGTGAGTCCAAGTATCTAACATGATACAGAAGCGTGATGCTGTTGTTGTTGTTGTTGTTGAAGCGTTGATGTTGGGATGTTGGTGGGTGGGTGGGTGGGTGGGTGGAAGTGGGCGTGTCAGACTAACTTGCTGTTTCCAGGCTTCTTCGAGTATTCTTTTTTTCCTTCTTCTTCTTTCCTTTCGTATTTTCTGTTTCTTTTTCCTTTCCTTTCTTCGTTTTTTCTTCTTCTTTTTTTAATTTTTTTCTTTAATTCGTTCCTTTTTTTTTAGAGAGAGAGAGAGAGAGAGAGAGAGAGAAGACAAGACAAGACAAGACAAATTCTTTATTTTCGATGATAACAGATGAGCACTGGCGAGCTTTCTTTTTTTTTTCATTCAGTCCCCGCCCTGAAACAGGGTGTACACTACACAATACTACATTATATATGTCATTACCTGCACTACACAATGCTACTTAAAGTCATAGAATGCGAATACTATACAACAAAAAGGCACAAGCATGGGAAAAATATAACACACACACACACACACACACACACACACACACACACACACACACACACACACACACACACACACACAGGCACAACACGGTAGAGAGACAGACAGACAGACAGTCAGAGGGGGCAGGGGGGTGGAGGGATTTGCGCCATGCAAAGTATCTTGCATACTCGTTACGTTTTTTTTAACTCACTCAGTACGGCCAGTCCTCTCTTCTCCTCCACACAGACCCCTCGGATGTCCAGTGGGTGTCTCAATGACCCAACATTTAGCTTCCGTCGTCAGACTTGTGGTATTCTTTGTCAACATTCACCTCTTCAGTATAAGAGCCTTCGGTTGCAATATTTTGATGATGGTAATTGGGGTGAAACGCTTTTAACGTCGTCTCTTTCGCCGTTCGTATGGAGAGAGTTAAAACAAGAGAGAGAAGACTGAATGAAAATCGAATGAATGAAATTGAACTGCATTGAATACATTTTAGTTTCAGAGGGTAACAGAGTAAGCATGACAATGCTTTTCTCTCATCCAGCCCTTGAAGGGGAAGGCAAACAGTACAATGAGAAAGAGAGAGAGAGCGGGAGAGACACAGAGAGAGAGAGGGAGAGACAGAGAGAGAGAGAGGGGGAGAGGGAGAGAGAGTTTCACACTTTGACACTTTGATACTTCCCTGTCATTAGCTTAAAAGCCCATGTGACAGGGAAAGGGGGCGGCGGGGGGGTTGGGGGGGGGGAGGTGGGGAAGGAAGGGGTGGCGAGGAGAGGGGGGAAATCGGGGGGTGGGGTGGGGGGTGGGGGGGGGTTGGGGGGGGGGGGGCGTGCAGTGCCTTTTTTCTGGTCATTAAACCTCAAAGTTTGAACAATGCCAGGAAAACTAAAAAGAGTTTGAGCAAGTATCTTAGCACAAGGATGCAACGGATTTTGCCGATTGTGTGTATGATGCGCGCGCGTGCATGAGTACACGTATGTGTCTGCATAGTTTCTGCGTTGTGTTTTTTGTGTGAAGATGTAGTCGTGCAAATGCAACATGCATTTTCTAACATAATACTTTGTATATTCTCTCTCTGTCTCTCTGTTTCTCTCTCTCTCTCTCTGCTGAATGGTATGGTACTATTGGCGAAAACAAGAAAACGCTGGCCATTAAGGAGAAACGTGAGCGAAGGAAGCAGAGCTCAACTTCTGGAGACGTTTTCCCTTGCAACACCTGTGGGAAGTGCTGCGCATCCAGAATCGGCTTCTTCTCCCATAATTATGAGGACACGCACCGACAGATAAACCTGCCTGCCTACTCATCCGTCGGACCGACGGGAGACTCCATCATCAATTGGCAAGCTTTTCTGTTCTACGTGATCTTTACTGTCAGCAGAGGTGGCAGAATGGATAAGACACTCATCTGCCAAGTCAGTGTCCGTGAGGGCCTGGGTTCGAATCCCGCTCTCGCCCTTTTACCCACGTTTAACTAGAAAACCAAGCTGAGCGTCTAGTCGTTCGGATGAGATGATAAACCGAGGCCCCGTGTGTTCAGCACGTACTTGGCGAACTGGGAAAAAAAAGAACCCACGGAAAAAAAAGTGTTGTCCTCTGGCAAAATTCTGTTAAAAAAAAAAATCCACTCAGGTATACATACAAATATACATGCATGCACTCAAGGCCTGACTAGCGCGTTGGTTTATGCTGCTGTCACGCATCTGTCAAGCAGATGTGGTGCAACGTATATGGATTAGTACGAACGCAGTGACGCCTCCTTGAAAAAACTGGAACTATACTGTCCGCGTGGCTATACACAACACCGTCACTATAGCGAACCCTCTATATTACCCAGAACAAGAAGAAGACGAACAAGACGACGACGAAGACCAAGAACCAGAGGAACAAGAACTAGAACAAGATCAAGAACAAAAAAAAGAAAGAAAGAAAATATAACGTAAGGTACAAAAGAAAGAAGTAATTCGAAGTCAGACAGA
>NC_134896.1:17934901-17942401 GCF_041734735.1 Babylonia areolata | reverse complement strand
AGTCTTCAGCGTTGCAGACTGATGGCTGGGAAGACACATGATGGATTCCCTGCAAAGGGGGTTTTTTGTGTGTTTTTTTGGGGGGGCCTGCAGCCAGCTCCTATCCAGAGTTGAGTGTGCTATCAGCTTAAATGGGAAGACCAGGACTGCATTGCTGTTGAGAATCATCTCTCAAGGCCTGACTAAGCGCGTTGGGTTACGCTGCTGGTCAGGCATCTGCTTGGCAGATGTGGTGTAGCGTATATGGATTTGTCCGAACGCAGCGACGCCTCCTTGAGCTTCTGAAACTGAAACTTATGAACCATAGAGTTAACGTTCATTAGGCTGAGGAATCACAAGGCTTGTCAGATCAGAGAACCGAGACATCATCACAGACTTGACGGCCAAAGAAGCGAGATGGTTTGGTGCAAGTATGGATGAGCCACTATAATCATATATCAAGCAACGGGAAGAAACAGGCAGGCGTGAAAAAAACTGCCAAGGGTAGTTATTTTGTATTTGTATTTGTATTTCTTTTTATCACAACAGATTTCTCTGAGTGTAATCCGGGCTGCACTCCCCATGGAGAGCGCGTCGCTACACTACAGCGCCACCCATTTTTTGTGTATTTTTTCCTGCGTGCAGTTTTATTTGTTTTATCCTGTCGAAGCGGAGTTTTCTACAGATTTTTGCCAGGAACAAACCTTTTGTTGCCGTGGGTTCTTTTACGTGCGCTAAGTGCATGCTGCACACGGGACCTCGGTTTATCGTCTCATCCGAATGACTAGCGTCCAGACCACCACTCAAGGTCTAGTGGAGGGGGAGAAAATATCGGCGGCTGAGCCGTGATTCGAACCAGCGCGCTCAGATTCTCTCGCTTCCCAGGCGGACGTGTTACCTCTAGGCCATCACTCCTCCTTAGTGAAGTATGTACGCCCATGTGGTCAGAATTATCGATTGTAGATGGCCGCTGAAAACGGGGTTCTCTACATTAAGGACATAAAAGGGATGTGGTGATGGTGGTGGTGTATTGGGGTGTGGGGGGAGGGAGCAGGGAGTGACGGAGGAGGTGTACGGGTGGGGGTGAAGGGGAGACAGGGGTGCTGACAGCATTTTTTTTTCTTTTTATTACACGCTAGAAGAGATTCAGGCTGTTCCTTTTTCAGTTCTCATCTATGTTTGTCACAAACTGACGTTCATTTATTTATTCATTTATTTATTTATTTCAAAGTAATATACTACATGTCTCTTTCTTTTTCTCCGTGTCTGTCTGTCTGTCTGTCTCTGTCTCTCTCTCTCTACGAGGCTGATTATCTGTCTGTCTCTTGTCTACCTGTGCATGTGTCAATGTGTGCGTGCGTGCGCGTATGTGTGTGTGCGTGAATGTCTGTGCCATCTTGTGCGTGCGTTTGTGTGCCCTCTCGATGATCATAACCCTGACCTTACACCTGGCGGAACAAACAAGTGATGCCAGCCAAACTCAAGCTTTAGGGACTAAATTAGGGTTGACACGCAATCAAGCCATCAGAACACACAGACAGACAGTCAGATACACACACACACACACACACACACACACACACACACACACACACACACACACACTTGCTACGCCTCTCTGTGCCACACCCTCTCACTGCCTGCTCACTAGTTTCGGGCAAAATCATACAGGTTTATTAACAGTGACACATTATTTTGGCACGCATTGCACTGAATTGGTAGTGCTCAAACCTCGCCAGTTTGACGTCAACAGTGCGTCTTTTGCTATAAAACAACAACAACAACAACAAAAACAAAAAGAAACACACAGGTTCTGTGTTTCACCACTCGCATAAAAACTATTCCATCGACTCATCACTCTCCCCCACCCCACCCCACCCCACCTCGCCTTGAATCAGTGGCCTGTTGTTGCGAAGGTAAAACTCTTGTTCAAGCTGAAAAGTTAATTCAGTTTCCAACTCCTCTCTCTCTCTCTCTCTCTCTCTCTCTCTCTCTGCTTGCAATGTCTAGCTCTATAATACGAAGTCATTTACAGCTTTGTCCTTTGTGAAGGACTATGACTCAAACTAGGAGGCAAGATTGCACTGGATCTTAGTGCTGCAGCCTTGTGGGAACCATCCCAACGCCGACTGTCCTAAAACCCTCCTGGCTGAGAGAATGGGGATGTAACTTAGACAAGACACTCTCCACAATAATCAGATTCTAGCCCAGATAGTTGGGACAGCAGTTGCTTCCTCTGCTGTTCTGGTGGTCATAGTTGGACACGACTGACTATCATACATACAATACCATACGCTCCTTCTCTGCAAATCATCATCCTCAATCTTCAGCTTCATTGACGTCCAGTGAGCCATCTGACTTTCTTTTTTTTTTTTCATGACTAAACTCTTCGCCTTCAGTGAGTTGCAACATGTTGCTGCAACTTGTTGTGTAACAGAACTACTACATACGTCCTTTGCGCAACACGAGGTTGCCGCGGTGAGTCGCTCGGCGTCCTCTGAATTTCTGAGATAGGCACTGACAATAATGACATCCAGGAACAGCCAATACAGAGCGTGATTGGGTACCACTCCTTGTGATTGATTTAAAGAAGATATCTCCAGCTTTCTGAATGGTGCCTGTATATTGGATACTGAAACTTCTTCCAGGGGGTTTGGGGGTTGGGGGGGGGGGGGTGCAACTGAAAACAGCGAGAGGCTTCTGTTCTGACCGAATATACACTGACGGGGAACGATTCACCCGACAGAGTATTCGGTCAAAAGGATAGCAATCGAAGGGTTTACTTAAACTCATCAGTCAATAAAATCATATCATACACACCTTGTTCAGTGCCCCATCTCCCACCTCTTTCCCTCTTCTTCCATTCCATACCTCCCATCCACACCTACAACCCCCACCCCCCCCCCCCCACTCTCTCTCTCTCTGTCTCCATTTTCATCCTCCCTCCCCCACCTGTCCCCATGTAGCCCACTGACTCACACGCCCCCTAACCACTACCCCCGTCCTCGCAAAGAAGAATGAAAGAAACGACCCACTCAGTCGCTTTCTGAGTTAATACAGACAGTTCATCCCGTTGGAGGAAGGTGGCAGAATGGTTAAGACGCTCAGCTGCCAAGACAGAGAGTCCGTGAGGGTGTGGGTTCGAATCCCGCTCTCGCCCTTTCTCCTAAGTTTGACTGGAAAATCAAACTGAGCGTCTAGTCTTTCGGATGAGACGATAAACCGAGGTCCCGTGTGCAGCACGCACTTGGCGCACTGAAAAAGAACCCATGGCAACGAGAGTGTTGTCCTCTGGCGAAATTACGTAAAATGAAATCCACTTTCATAGGTACACAAATATGTAAGCATGCACTCAAGGCCTGACTAAGCGCGTTGGGTTATGCTGCTGGTCAGGCATCTGCTCAACAGATGTGGTGTAGCGTGTATGGATTTGTCCGAACGCAGTGACGCCTCCTTGAGAAAGTGAAACTAAGTGAAACTCATCCCGCTTCTGTCTGACTGACTGACGCCTTCTCGCAGCCATCGTCTGTCACTGTCCTCTTTCCCTCTGCACGTGATCACCGGTTCGAAAGCTAAAGCGGTGTCCTTACCCACATAGAGTATCTTTTTTTTTCCTTTTTCTTTTCTTTTCTTTTCTTATACCCGTGGAAGATGTGTACCGTGAAAGCTGTTCTTGTTTAGAAAGAAAAAAAGAAAAGAAAGAAGAAAGACAAAAAGAAAGAAATAAAGAAGCAAGAAAGGAAGGAATTCATTATCATCACTGAAAAGAGAGACAAAGACAGACAGCAAGAAGAAGGAATGAAAAAAGACAACAACAAAAAAAGAAAGGAAAAAGGAAAAGACGAGGGAAAAGAAAAAACAAGGAAAGAAAGTAAGGCAGAGAAAGAAAGAAAAGAAAGGATAGCATGAAAGCTATCCCTGTTGAATGAAATGAAAGAAAGAAAGGAAATAAATTCAGAGAGAAATGAAAGAGATGAAAAAGAGAGAGAAGCAAAAAGGAAAGAAAGGAAGAGAGAAAAAAAAGACAAAAAGGAGAAAATGATGAGGAAGGAAAAACTGACAGACAGATGTAAAAGAAAAGAAAAAAAAAGGAAAGAGAAAAAGAAAGAAAAAAGATAATTGGTGGAAGGAAGGAAGGAAGAAAGGAAGGAAGGAAGTTATCCCTCGCCAAGAAATAGACAAAGAGAGAAAGGAAAGCAGTGGAAAGGGAAAACAGAGGAAAGAAAAACGAAAAAGGCAAGGAAAGGAGAAAGAGAGAAAGAAGAAAGAAAAGAAAAAAAAGAGTAATAGAAATGAAAGCATGAAAGTTATCGCTGATAAAACAAGTGCAAGAAAGAAAGGAAAGAGATTCAGAATGAGATAAGAGAGAGATGAGAGAGACAAAGAGAATGAAAGGGGATGAAAGAGAAATGAGAACAAGAAGAGAGAAAGGGGAAAAAAAAACACAATAGAGAGAACATAATGAGTTTGAAAAATACTTACAGTCACAAAAAAAATGAGGAAAAGAACAAAAGTAAAGAAAAACAGTGACTGACAAGACAGTATTGCATCACAAAGGATGTTGTTAAAAACAAATAGATGAATGAATGAATGGATAGATAATGAGATACATACATACATACATACATACATACATAGACAGGCAGTTATACATTAATTAATAAAACACAATAATAACAACAACAATAGCTGGGTTTCCAGGTAATGATCCCCAAAGCAGCTTCACCCAAAACAACGACTGCCAAGAGGTGTGTTCCCAGACCAGCAATTCAGAACAGATTTATCTTCAGATCCCAAGACAACAATTCCTGAACTAACTTTTCTAAAAGACCATTATTCCTAGCCTCATTATTCTTTCATTCCAAAATCCACTGTTTCCAAGACAATTATTTCCAAACCAAAAGCTATCCCCTCCCAACAAACACAGAACAAGTATTCCCAAAATCAGCTATTCCCAAGACAGCCGTTTTCCAAACCTAACGATTCGCTAGACAATTACTACTAAAGACCGTCCAATCCCTAGACAATTATCTCCAAGACCAGCCATTCACAAGACAGTTATTTCCGTGGCAGATTATTTCGGGAACTATTGTTCCAGTACCATGAACTATTTCCCAGACAACATTTCGTCCCTTTTTTGATAATTAATAAAGAAACTTACTACCATCACAAAACAAGACCCTTCCCTGTGCAATTTTTGCCACAGACGGGAACAGTGTCTTCTATTTCTGAAGGGGGCAGATGGGGGAAACGATGATGATGATGGTGGTGGTGGTGGTGGTGGGAGGGAGGAAGTGGCGCTGGGTCAGACAGAGAGAGGGAAAGGAAATAGAAGTGTGGAGAGAGACATACGGGGGGAAGGGGGTGGTGGGTGGGAGTGGGGGTGGAAGTAAGGGGGGCCGGGGGGGGGGGGGGGGGGGGTGGCGGGTTGCGAGGAAGGCAACGTCTGGACCAGCAGTCAACAAGGAATGCTGATGGGGGCAGGAACACAGTTCAGAGAGGACCACTTGCCAGACTCCAGAAGGCCTTTGATCAATTATTCCGTCACCTCCAGAGTTAATCCTGTCTCTGTCTGGCGCCTTCCCCTCACCCCACCTCCCCCCTCAACTCCGTAGTGCGTCTTCTTCTTTCTGTGTGTGTGTGTGTGTGTGTGTGTGTGTGTGTGTGTGTGTGTGTGTGTGTGTGTGTGTGTGTGTGTGTGTGTGATCTGTGTGTGTGTGTGTGTCATCTGTGTGTGTGTGTGTGTGTGTGTGTCTTCTGTGTGTGTGTGTGTGCGCGCGTGTCCTCTGTGTGTGTGTGTGTGTGTGTGTGTGTGTGTCTGTGTGTGTGTGTGTGTGTGTGTGTGTGTGTGTGTGTGTGTGTGTGTGTGTGATCTGTGTGTGTGTGTGTCTTCTGTGCTCTGTAACTTGCCATGAACAGCGACCCGACACCATGGGGGAAGGACATGTGGTGCAGTTGAATGATCTGCTTAAAGATGACGTCAAACGACTTGAGAGCAGACTGATATGTTTAAGTAAACGGACAGTAAACAGTAAGAGAGGTCTACAGTTTAAAGAAAAACTATCATTAACGGAAACCATGGACAGACTGACTTATCCATTACATGCGCTCATACGTCCAGAAATGCTAGCAAGGAAGGCCGAGCGTCTACATCCATGTCTACCTTTCATTAAACTCTGTTCGTTTCATTTCAACTGAGGAAGAGCTTTATAGGGCAGTTCGGGACAAGAAGCCACCTTTAAGCAAGAAATCATATTCCATTTCTCTTCTCGTTAAAGCCAAAATACTTCGTAACCAAATGTAAACCATATATGCCCAACCGCGCTACAAACCAACCCAATCCTTTGAAGATTGTAACAAACAAGTAAAGACGTTTGAAAACGAGAGAACGCTGGCCATTAAGGAGAAGCGTGAGCGAAGGAAGCAGGGCTCAACTTCTGGAGACGTTTTCCCTTGCAACACCTGTGGGAAGTGCTGCGCATCCAGAATCGGCTTCTTCTCCCATATGAGGACACACACCGACAGATTAAGCCTGCCTGCCTACTCGTCCGTCGGTCCGACGGGAGACTCCATTATTATCAATCAGTATAAGAGGTGATCCACTGAAAGAAAGTTTGGGCCTTTTTAACGCACACGTGGAGCAAAACACCCTCACCCGAAGGATAAAGCGGATCGTACGTGTGGGCCTTTTGCCCCATTCATCGGGGCGTTTTGCCTCTTGATCAAATTACGAACTTAATAACCAAAAGGATACGAATCGTGCTGCATTAAAATTGCCGTTATCTTATTTAAAAGCAATGCTAAGATTTATCCATTGCGCTCTCTCTCTCTCTCTCTCTCTCTCTCTCTCTCTCTCTCTCTCTCTCTCTCTTTGTGTGTGTGTGTGTGTCTCTCTCTCTTACTACTACTACTACTACTTACTGTTTTTTATTGTGCCCTCAACCCAAAGTTTCAGGGCATATCTAATCACAGTCAATAGAATATACAACCTCTGGGAATCTTGAGTTTTGGTGAATTTTTAAAATCCTTTATACAGGATTGTTCTCAACTTTCAAAAAGCGAAAGCCCACAAGAGTATATCACCAATGTAAAGTTCTTCCTCACGTTCAGAAAGCGGGCATTGACACTGGCGTCATTTATGTTTCCTTTCGGTCTCTGCGGACATGTCAACCCCTTTGTTGTTCACTTTGATGTGGCTGCTCATAAAACAGACAGCCTCAGTTCCATTGCCTATGAGGCCCTTTGCGATGTACATATGCATCTTTTTTCTCTTTTTCTTCGTCATGTTTACTGGTGGACCCTAAAGACTTAAGGAGCACCTCATAAAAACAGATTCACTTTCATAAGCAGTTACCAAATCGAGAGATGATGGAGGTAAGGCAGAGTGAATAATTTATGGCCTCTCGTTGAATACACTAACGACGACTGCGGCACAGCGAATCATTCATTTTGAAGTATTGACGTTTCAACATTAACTTTTACAGTTATCTAATGTTTTATAAACGACGACTGTGGTTAATC
>NC_134896.1:17919901-17927401 GCF_041734735.1 Babylonia areolata | reverse complement strand
GAGAGACAGACAGAAACAAAGAGATAAAGAGACAGACAGATAGATAGACAGATAGATAGATAGATAGACAGACAGACAGAACCGGTGAGTGTATCAGAGACAACACAGCAAAACAAGAAGACAAACAACAAACAAAATCAGTCAGAAAAGTACTAACAACACAGTAATAAAAGGAATGAATCAGTTCCCACAGAGTTTTACAGCCACTGGGGGCTGTGAGTTCAAACCCACAGTGTCTAGGGCTTTGCACAGGACGGCGGAGCCTACTGCAGTCTCTTTCCGTCGATTTCTTGCACTTTCCCCTAACCGGAAGTCAGGTATCCATCCACATCTGGGTGAGGAAGAAGGGATGGATGGGAGCGGGGGTGGGGGGGAGTTTGCTAAACTGGAGGGGAAATAGAATGGAAAAGGGGGAAAAGAATAAAGGTTTGGGAAGGGGGGATGGGGATAATTAGCTTCATCACCTCAGCAGAGGCATTGAGATATAGGGGTGTGTGTGTCGGGGGGGGGGAAGGGGGGGGGGACTAGGGGGGTTGGAGGGGGAGTGGGTGGGGGTGTTGTTGCGTGATGAAATCTCTCTCTCTCTCTCTCTCTCTCCTGGAAGTTAACGACAGCCCAGCTAATTTGACACTTTTTAATATTTTATATCAAGCCGCTCCCCCACCCCACCCCCCGGTTGCTCACACTCTCCTCCTGCTGCTCCTCCTTCCTCCCCCCCCCCCCTTTCCTCCCCTCCTAATCCTCCTTCTCCTTCCCTCCTCTGTCCCCTTTCACACACTTTACACGTCCTCTGCATGCAGGAACGAGGAGAGGATTTCGTTTTGTCTGTCTGTAACGTTCTGTCCGTTTAGATATATATATATATAGGTTCAATTTCCCAGTGGAATGATGGCCTAGAGGTAACGCGTCCGCCTTGGAAGCGAGAGAATCTGAGTGCGCTGGTTCGAATCACGGTTCAGCCGCCGATATTTTCTCCCCCTCCACTAGACCTTGAGTGGTGGTCTGGACGCTAGTCATTCGAATGAGACGATAAACCGAGGTCCCGTGTGCAGCATGCATTTAGCGCACGTAAAAGAACCCACGGCATGCAACAAAAGGGTTGTTCCTGGCAAAATTCTGTAGAAAAATCCACTTCGATAGGAAAAACAAATAAAACTACACGCAGGGAAAAAAAATACAAAAAAAAATGGGTGGCGCTGTAGTGTAGCGACGCGCTCTCCCTGGGGAGAGCAGCCCGAATTTCACACAAAGAAATCTGATGTGATAAAACTAAATACAAACAAATACAAAATCATTAGCCTTTATATCCACTGTGTCTAAGGCTTGGCACAGGAAGGCAGGGCCCAAAATCTCTTCTTCTGCCCTTTTTATTTTTTTTTTTTTTTTTTTTTACTTCCCCCAACGGAAGTGGGGTACCTTTTCCCACCTGGGTGGGGTGAGGAAAATCGGAGTAAAGTGTCTTTACCAGGGACACAGCGTGCATCATGCCGAAACAGGGCCTCGAATCCCTGATCATTGGTGAACACTGGATCCAGCGCCTAATAATATACAATGTTTCTGCCACGGCGTCGTCTGTTGCATGTATACACTTTCATTTCTCTTGTCCATCAGAGTGAACATTCACGCTACTTTATCAGCCTGCAACGTTTTACATTCAGCACGGGGATGGCATTGATGTCCTCTCGATTTTAGGTGGGAAAATGTATAGCTAATTTCGAAGCCGTGGCAAGTCCAAGGATTTTCTCACACAGGTATGTGTTGAGAGAGAGAGAGAGAAGGGTGGGGGGGGGAGGAGAAAGGGACGGAGGGAGAGAAAGACAGACAAACAGACAGACACACACACACACACACACACACACACACACACACACACACACACACATACACATACACACACACACGGTCGGCTTTCCGAGGTGTGACCTAAATTGTACCCGCGCAACAAATCCACCTTTATGCCGCACTTCGCTATAAATATTTCACCATCCCTCGTCACACCCCCTATTGTGGGGGATGAAAAGGCGTGGACTCTGTACCAATGAATTAAACACGAGGCATAATAACACCCATCCTCCATCCCCTCCCCGTCACTATCCCACATGAAGTCTCGATCTCCCTCCATGCCTCCTCCCCACCCCACCCTCTCTCTCTCTCTCTCTCTCTCTCTCTCTCTCTCTCTGACTCCTCCAAATAAACATCTAATATTAGATTTAGTTTGTTCCTGTCGTCAAGACATGAGTCTGCTCTATCAAACCTGGTCATCAACAAATACGAAGCAGGGAAATTACCGGGAACTGGTTCTTCGTGAATGTTGTATTAGCTTTTTTGTTGTTGTTGTTGCCCGGAAAACATGGGTCCTCCATCAGAAACCACCAGGCGGTACCTAGAGCCCTCCACACATCAACATTGCTGGATCAATGCACAACACTGCTGAGCATTTCACATTCATTGAGAGTGTCATTCATTACTTGTGACGCCACAGCATCCAAGCATGTCGGAAAAAACCGCCTTGTCAAAACTAGTGGTTCCTTTGGTTGTTTACAGAAACGCGTCTGAAACAATCACTGGCTGCGTTTGTGTAAAAAAAAAAATCCTTGTGTATAGAGCTGCAGTTCTCACTACTCTTCTCTATGGATCGCCGATATTATCACCGATGTGTGTGAAGGGACATTCAACAGAATTCCTCCTCCTTTTTCTATATGGATCAGAAGCCTGGATTCTGTACCGAAAACATGTGCAACTCCAAGAGCACTTTAATCACCGATGATGCCTTGGTACCCTCTTGGGCATCAGGTGGCAATACTGTGACAAACAATGACGTCCAGGAGCAAACCGACTCCACACACGTTGAGGTTCTGCCCACTGACCAGACAACTCCGATGGGCGGGACATGTGTCATGCATGGAGGGCACACAAAGCACAAAGCCGTTTGTTTTCTACACTCAGCTTTGCCGAGGCAAATGTGCCACAGGAGTCCAAACGAAAACGCTACAAAGACCAGTGCGGCGTTGGCACCTTTCAAGTTGCAAGAAGGCCAGCTGCAGAGGAACAACACAGAGGGAAGACAGCATCGTCTGCCCACAGCCATCCTACCCACGGGTTTCCTTGTCCTCCTTGTGTCAGGGTGTGACCGCTCAAGAATCGGCCAACACAGCCACCAGAAAGTTTGTCATCATAGACCTTCTTCTCAGTGATCCTCGGATCTGAGGCACTTGCCATCATCATCATCATGGTTATTTATGGTTGAACTGTGTTGCCGATTTGTTGCATCGTGACTATTTCTCATTATTCATGCTCTTACAATGTGACGACCCCCCTTCAGTATGGGGCATTAGTCGTTATCCGAATAAAGTACGTTATCGTTAGTGTTATCTCTGACTACTCCCCACCCCTTCACCTGAACTGATCACGTCAAATCTGATCACACTGACGGTGACTCTCATACCCGACAACCAACAGTCTCTATATTTAGTTTGGGTGGTAGCTCGAGAAGCTCCATTTTAGGTTACAGGAGAGTGTGAGGCTTCAGACTTAGTCAGGGTTTGTTGCCAAGCTCACGGATCAAGTTCAGGTAAAGTGACATGCTCCTGGTTTAGTCAGGGTAAAATATGAGAGGAGTTGGGTTCAGTAAGGGTAAAATGAGGTGATTCAGGTTTAGTCAGGGTAAGATGAGGTGCTTGAGGTTTAGTCAGGGTAAGAGGTACTTGAGGTTTAGTCAGGGTAAAATAAGAGGCTTGGGGTCTCGTCAGGGTAAAGTGGGAGGCTTCACATTTATTCGGGGTAGAATGGGAACCTCCCACAATTCAGTCAAAATAATGCAAAAAGGTTCGGGCGTTGTTGAGGACAGGCTCAAGACTTTGGTTGGTCGTAGGTTTTGTAAGGGAAAAACTTTAAAACTGGTGACTCCAATTAGAGTAAAATGAGAAGCAAGCTTCAGGTGTTGTTGAGGAAAGACAAGAGGTTTTGAGGGTTCGTTGAGGTAAAAATGAGACCGGGCTCCGAGTTTCGTTGGGGTAAGTGTGAAGCTTCATGTTTAGCCTGAATGAAGCGAGAGGCTACACGTTTAGTCAGGGTGAAATGAAGGGCTACAGGTTTAGTTAAGGAAGAGTCTTGAAGTCTAGCAAGGGCAAATTGGGAGACAATCAGCTTTGGATGCGATCTAACCAGGAATAAATGTTTAGATACATAAAAATTTCGTGGTTCCAGAAACAGTCAAAATAAAACAAGTGTATATAAGTACGTAAAGTTAGGGTAAAGTGAGAGGGCCACACGTTTATGTTTATTTAGTGTACAATGAAAAGCTCTGGATTTAGTCCGCTTGAAACGAGAAGCTGAAGGTTTAGATAGAGAAGTGGGAGAGGCCCCAGGCTCAGTCAAGGTACCAAGAAAGTCAACACATTTAGTTACAGTTATATGGCAGCCTCCAGGTTTTGTATATCCAGTTTCAGTTTCTGTACTGGGCAAGGAAATTCTTCCCGTCTCCCTTCTCCTGTCCGTCCATTTGTTTCCTATAATGCACCTTGGTAAGTGGTATGGTTCCTAGACCTTCAACAGAGCCGATGAAGGAAAGAAAGACCGCAAGTAAAATGAGGCTGTAAAAAAAAGCCCACCACAACAAAAGCAGTTGTCACTGACAATAAATCATGACCCAGCAAAAAAATGTTTCTTTTCGCGATAACACACACACACACACACACACACACACACACACACACACACACACACACACACACACACACACACACTACAAACTGTGCGCACGGACAGATCACCCTCCCCCCCCAACATTTTCACAGGAGGTATGTTGTGATAGAAAATAAAACATCAGGGAAGGAAAAACATGCTTTTCCTCAAAGACAGCACGTGGTGTGTGGTCCGCATTCAGGGCGGGTTCGGCGACACCCCTACCTTTCCTGCAAGAAACGTTCAGCCAGTTCTGGAGCAGAAAGGTTTCTTTAAAGAAACACTCATAACCCAAACGTTGCAACCAAAATGTTGGTGCTCTCTCTCTCTCTCTCTCTCTCTCTCTCTCTCTCTCTCTCTCTCATACACACACACGCACGCACGCACACACACACACGCACACACACACACACACACACACACACACACACACACACACACACACACACACACACCACCTTCATCAACGAACGTGATACAAAATGGAAGTGTTGGGCTCAGTGGACAGGCTGTCACAGTGAATGAGGTCAACCCGAATTCGTCACTGCATTAAAAGAAGCCTGACCACAGGTGCCCGACCTCGGTCAGTGTTGTAAAAGACTGTCCTGACTTTTGGAGAGAGCTGCAGAATTCCAAGCATTCCAGGAGTTCCTGCTGTTATGTTTCATACAGATTCAGAGAATCTTTACCAACAAATTCAGCGAACCATTCATATACGCTTTCTGAAGAAAAAAAAATTATAACACAATGGTTTGAATTGTCTATACTTGGTTTTATTTACCAGCATAGCAACAAAATATTTCCCAAAACAGTTACGAATAGACAATTATACTCTATTTCCAGCTTACCTTAAAGGAAGTCCCTGAACTGGACCGAAAAGGTTAACATCCCCAAAACTCAATTTCTGCCTTCTTTTATATTATCATCACAGCAACGGAGACACGTACCAAGCCTCCTCCACAAAATAAAAGAGCAGTCTTCTCCTTACACTGGTCTTGTCTACCTGCCTAATCCCTCCCTTTTTCCCCCCTCCCTCCCTCCCTCCTCCTGCGTCCTCCTGCACCTTCTTCCTCCTCCCCTGTTTTTTCCTCCTCCCTCCCTCTTCTCTCATCCTCCTCCTCCTCCTCCTCCTCCTTCTCCGCCTCTCTTCAACGACAAAATCGCCTGGAATGCGGCAAGAGGAAGAGAACAGAAAAAATTCAAAAAGGAGTAAAACACAAACAAACAAAAAAAGGGGGTGGGGGGGGGGGCGTCGGGGGGCCGGGGAGGGGGGGAGGGAAGTTGGAGGGGTGGGGGATGGAGGGTTGAGGATTCGGATGGGTATCCATCAGGAAGGCATGCACAGACATGATTATGACACCAGAGCATACCACAGAGAGAGAAGAAAGAGAGAGAGAGAGATGAGGTAGGGAGAGAGATACAGGAAGAGAGAAAGCCAGAGACAGAAGACAGAGAGAGAGAGAGACAGAGACATACAGACAGACTGACAGAGACAGAGAGACAAAGAAAGAGACAGAGACAGAGACAGAGAGAAGTGACTGTACTGGGGGCCATTGACTTGTGGAAGATATGCCGGGGTGCTGCCTGTGTATTTCTGTTCGCTGTGCTCGTGCAATACGTTCACCGCTTGTCAGATGTGATCGTTTTCAGCGTGGGAACCCCCTCTTTGTTTTCCTTTTCCGCTGTTTTCCCTTCTTTTCTGTCCCCCACCCCCACCCCACCCCACCCCACACCCCCTTTTTTTTAACCACTTCCTCTGAACCAGAAAAGAAAGTTATGACTGGCATGGGAGCTGTGTCGAGTTAGGCACGCGTGTGTGCTCAGTCGTTTGTGGGGCTATCATGCGTGCGTGTGTGCTGGTTGCGCGCGTGCGCACGTGTGAGTATGAGTGTGTGTGTGTGTGTGTGTGTGTGTGTGTGTGTGTGTGTGTGTGTGTGTGTGTGTGCATGGACATGTGGAATTGTGTGTGTGTTTGTGTGTGTATGTGTGTGTGTGTGTGTGTGTGTGTGTGTGTGTGTGTGTGTGTGTGTGTGTGTGCGCGCGCGCGCGCGCGCACGTCAGCGGGTGCGTGCCCTTGGATGCATATGTGTTTCTATGGGAATCGCGCAATGGATAGTAATTTCTCCATAACTGCTGCACTGAATACCATGAGACGTGTGCCAATGAATCATATGTTTAAAAAGAAAAGGAGGCGTGTTTCTCAAAATACGTATAAGTGATCTGAACGAAAGCTTCCGCAGAGATGGAGTAGAAAGAGGCTTAATGGTTTGAGCATCTGACTAGCAAATGGGTGTCCTTGGTTCGATAACCATAACGATCAGGATCTTACATTCATCCTGAGATCACAGTTGTGTATTTCAGCCTCTTGATGCAGCACATGCGAAAAATTCCGCTTTGAACAGTCAAACAAATACATGCAATCGCAGACAGATAGAAAAATACATGGGTGCCACGGCGGATTCCAGTTATGTACTCTCCATAGTAGATATAGCAGCATGATTTCCGCAAAGGGAAATACGTTTTGAATGTAGCGAAACTATGATCATGTTAAAACTAGTGCCTCCCACTGTCAACAGGTAAAAAATGCAAGACGAAAAACTGGTCTAAGAACAACTGCCACTACGTTTTCGGAGTTCAAACTCTTTGCCACAAAAGGTTATTTATTACCAGGTTGCAAAACGGGTACTTTCCCTCTTTTCCATTCTTTCATACCTGCACAACTACCCCATCCCCACCTACCTCCATCTCCGCCTCTTCAGGCACCACCCCCTCCCTCCCTCTCTCCTCAACCACAACATCGCTAGGAATGCGAGACAG
>NC_134896.1:17907401-17914901 GCF_041734735.1 Babylonia areolata | reverse complement strand
ACGGAGACAGAGAAAGAGAGACGGAGACAGAGAAAGAGAGACGGAGACAGAGACAGAGACAGAGAAAGAGAGACGGAGACAGCTTTAGTTTCAGTTTCTCAAGGAGGCATCACTGCGTTCAGATAAATTGATACACGCTACACCACATCTGCGAGGCAGATGCCTAACCAGCGGAATAACCAACGTACTTAAGACAAAGAGAAGCATATAGTGGCACAGTGAGACTCGGAGACACCCGCAAACTACAATCTTAATCATCCTGTTAACTCTTGTTTCCAGCAGCAGCAATACTACCGCAAAGAACAGGTAAACAAAATACTAATATTTTCATGCAGGCAGAAAACCACATAGTGGGTGTCTAGATTTATAGTAAACTGCCCGTGATAAACGGAATGCCGCAAAGAGACTGGTTAAAAAAAAAAAAAAAAAAAAAAAAAGCAAAATCAGTTACAGGACAATTACCACTATGTATTCTGAATTCAAAACCTTTCCCACAAAACGTCATTGCCAGGCTGCAAAACTGGCAATTTCTCTCTGCCGTTATTTCTTACCTGTACACCCCCTTTCTACCCCCTTCTATGCTTCTTCAGGCACGATCCTTCCTTCCTTCCTTCCTCCCTCCCTCCTTCTCCCTACTACCCCCTCTCCCCTTAACCACAACATCGCTAGGAATGCGAGACAGGGAAATATCCGCGAGGAAAGCATTTGAACATTTGAACCCGTGACTATGAAACCAGAGCAGAGCAGACACGCAGATGTGCCCACGATAAAAATAGAAAAGTTCACAGTGCTCTCGCAACACGGTTTGCACCTGTCGGATGTTTTTTTGTGGGTGTTTTTTTTTGTTGTTGTTTGTTTTATGTGTGTGTGTGTGTTTCTTTTTTGTTTAAACAGCGTGGGAACTGGCAATTGTTTGGGGTGGAGTTGACTTGGATTCCCCTCTGCCATTCTTTTCTACCTGCACAAACCATCCCCAGCTCCTTCTGCCCTTCTTTAGGCTCCTCTCTCTCCTCTCTCTCTCTCCTCTCTCTCTCTCTCCCTTTCTTCTCTTTCTCTCTCTCCTCTCTCTCCCCTCTCCCTCTCTCTCCCGCCTCTCTCCCCCTCTCTCTCATCTCTCTCTCCTCTCTCTCTCTCTTTCTCCTCTCTCTCCTCTCCTCTTTCTCTCTCACTCTCTCTCCTCTCTCTCCCCCCTCTCTCTCTCCTCTCTCTCCCTATCTCTCTCTCTCCCTCCACTCCCCTCTCTCTCTCGCTCCCTCCACTCCCCTCTCTCTCCCATCTCTCTCTCCTCTCTCTCCCATCTCTCTCTCCTCTCTCTCCATCTCTCTCTCTCCCTCCACTCCCCTCTCTCTCTCTCTCCCTCTACTCCCCCCTCTCTCCCATCTCTCTCTCCTCTCTCTCTCTCTCTCTCTCTCTCTCTCCCTCCACTCCCCTCTCTCTCTCTCTCCCTCCACTCCCCCTCTCTCCCATCTCTCTCTCCTCTCTCTCCCATCTCTCTCTCCTCTCTCTCCCCTCTCTCTCTCTCTCTCCCTCCACTCCCCCATCTCTCTCTCTCTCCCTCCACTGCCCCCTCTCTCCCCTCTCTCTCTCTCTCCCTCCACTCCCCCCTCTCTCCCATCTCTCTCTCCTCTCTCTCTCTCTCCCTCCACTCCCCTCTCTCTCTCTCTCCCTCCACTCCCCTCTCTCTCCCATCTCTCTCTCCTCTCTCTCCCATCTCTCTGTCCTCTCTCTCCCCTCTCTCTCTCTCTCCCTCCACTCCCCTCTCTCTCTCTCTCCCTCCACTCCCCTCTCTCTCTCTCTCTCCCTCCACTCCCCCCTCTCTCTCTCCCTCCTCTCCTCTCTCTCTCTCACTCTCTCTCCTCTCCCCCCTCTCTCTCTCCTCTCTCTCCCCTCTCTCTCTCTCTCCCTCCACTCCCCCCTCTCTCTCTCTCCCTCCACTCCCCTCTCTCTCTCCCTCCACTCCCCCCTCTCTCCCATCTCTCTCTCCTCTCTCTCTCTCTCCCTCCACTCCCCCCTCTCTCCCATCTCTCTCTCCTCTCCCCTCTCTCTCTCTCTCCCTCCACTCCCCCCTCTCTCCCATCTCTCTCTCCTCTCTCTCTCTCTCCCTCCACTCCCCCCTCTCTCCCATCTCTCTCTCCTCTCCCCTCTCTCTCTCTCTCCCTCCACTCCCCCCTCTCTCCCATCTCTCTCTCCTCTCCCCTCTCTCTCTCGCTCCCTCCACTCCCCCCTCTCTCCCATCTCTCTCTCCTCTCCCCTCTCTCTCTCGCTCCACTCCCCCCTCTCTCCCATCTCTCTCTCCTCTCCCCTCTCTCTCTCGCTCCCTCCACTCCCCCCTCTCTCCCATCTCTCTCTCCTCTCTCTCTCTCGCTCCCTCCACTCCCCTCTCTCTCTATCTCCACAACCACAACGTAGCTAGGAATGTGCAATAAGGGGTGTAAAGGGTGGGGGATGGGGGGAGGGGTAGGGGTGGGTGAGGTATCCACCCAGAAAGCAGAAGATGAACTTATGATTATGAAACCAAAGCAGTGTGGACATGCAGATATAAATAGAAAAGTTCACAATGCTCTGGCATGACTACGGCACCTGTCAGATGGTATTTTACTTTTCTTTTTTTTTTTTTTTCCTTTTTAGTTTAGTTTAAATACAACATGTGAAACGGAATTCTTAAAAAAAAAAAAAAAAAAAAAAAAAAAAAAGAAAGAAGGAAAAAAAGAAGAAAAAAAGCGTCATTTCCGCCTATTCCGATGATTCACTTTTACAGTTTCCGCTTTTGCTAATGCCAGGTGTAAAATTAGTAAGAGGCCCGTTTGTCGATCTGTTTTTCTCTCCTGTACCTGTCTGTCTGTGTGCGTGCCCCCCCCGCCCCCCCACCCCCACCCCCCATCTCTCTCTCTCTCTCTCTCTCTCTCTCTCTCTCTCTTTGAGTCACTTCCTGTTTTACTATGTCTCTATGTCTTTGTATTTGGATGTCATCTTTTCTTCTGATCTCTCTCTCTGTCTGTCTGTCTGTCTGTCTGTCTGTCTGTCTGTCTGTCTTTTTTTCTAATCAACAATCAGCTGGGAACAGAGATCATGCCATTGTGATCACAAAACAAGACTGAAAGTTCCAAAAATGCGGTGAGGAGACCACAGAACAAATATATCAGTATAAACCATCTGTTCGTGTTGTAGTTGCTCTTCTTGCTGTTTCTACAACGAGCATAACATACAATGCAATATAATACATCTTTATTCATCCATTTGGAAATTAAACTGTGCATCCACAGGCTCGTCACTCACCATTCACAATATCTCAGCCAACAGCCAAGTCCAACACACTCGCAACATGTCAAATGTTCGACAAAAGATAAAACAGCAAAGCATAAAGGCAAATACACACAAGTAAGCAAGTAATACAACACAGCGGGGTACATTTCCCCCCCCACACACACTCACGTCCCCTTACCTTCCACACACACACACACACACACACACACACACACTTTGTCACACTTTGTAAAATAGCACGAATATTAAGAAACATAATATCAGAACAAGAAATGCTTCTATAAAATTATTGTAAATTATTATATGGCAGGTTCAGTATAAATGCAACATGCGGTAAAAAAAAAAAAAAAAAAAAAGGGGGGGGGGGGCGGCGGCGGGGGGGGGGGGGGGGGGGTCTAAAGTAATTGGTACATTAAGATAAAGACTCCTATCGCTTTGCACACATGATAGTTAAATTATGATATGATATTATGATATTTAGCCGAAACATGGCATGATAGTATCCTCTTACATCACCGAAAGCAGAACTCCAGAAAACACCGATAACAGCAGACAAGCTGACAACGCTTCTGCCCATCATTCATGTATGATGCAACAGCCAGAGCAAGCATGGAATGTTTGTTATGGACACAGAAATTCATCTTCCTGGGAACCAGGAACCACGCAGGTAAATGGAAACATCCAATTACATGGATAATTGTATTGCGATATACTTTGCAAAAAAAAAAAAAAAAAAAAAAAACGATACAAAGAAAAATAATTACACGAAAAAAAAAAAATGGGGGTGGGGGTGGGGTCGGGGGGTTGGGGTGGGGGGGGGTGGATACGAATTTCACAAAGAGAAATATGTTGTGATAAAACGAGTAATGTAATACTATACATTGCAATACAATTCAACACGTACAACACAAAACAACACAAATACAATACAAAGCAATACAACACAACACGACACAACACATCACAGCACAACACAATACAGGACAATACAATGCAATGCAATATAATGCAATACAACACAACACAGCACAACATAGCACAGCACAGCACAACACAACACAGCACAGCTGAGCACAACACAACGCAACCCAACACAGCACAGCACAGCACAACATAGCACAGCACAGCACAGCACAACACAACACAGCACAGCTGAGCACAACACAACGCAACCCAACACAGCACAACACAGTACAACACATGTGACGAGTCACCAGACAGCTCGGACTGGCCTACACAGCTAACCCGCACACTCAAACCGCGATTATGGGGTCGGTGCCCTATTTTAGTGTACAGGTGACACGGAATCCACATTTCGGGTGCCATCAGTCTGGGTGGTCAGGCCTGCTTGTGGCACTTTCGTCTCTTGTGTGTGTGTGTGTGTGTGTGTGTGTGTGTGTGTGTGTGTGTGTGTGTGTGTGTGTGTATAGAATAGAATAGAATAGATTCCGTCATCTCTCCCTGCTCTTCCATTAAGAATATACAATGAAGACGATTTACACAAGTCAATCAATCTATACCCATAGTTGTTTGGTCGACGATTATCTTGATTATGTCTACACTTAATTGGATATAACTGCTCATCTAAAACATTGATCAAATCATGGAATGGACCTTTACTGTCACTCTGATGTTGATCAATTTTCAAGGAAATGAGTGATCTTGCTTGTCTGTTTTTGTCTCTGTTAATAAGATAACATCAAACTGACAATACAATGCAATGCAATATAATGCAATACAACACAACACAGCACAACATAGCACAGCACAGCACAACACAGCACAGCTGAGCACAACACAACACAACACAACACAACCCAACACAACCCACCCAGCACAACACAACACAACGCAACCCAACACAGCACAGCACAGCACAACACATGTGACCAGTCACCAGACAGCCAGGACTGGCCTACACAGCTAACCCGCACACTCAAACCGCGATTCTGGGGTTGGTGCCCTATTTTAGTGTACAGGTGACGCGGAATCCACATTTCGGGTGCCATCAGTCTGGGTGGTCAGGCCTGCTTGTGGCACTTTCGTCTCTTGTGTGTGTGTGTGTGTGTGTGTGTGTGTGTGTGTGTGTGTGTGTGTGTGTGTGTGTGTGTGTGTTGTGTGTGTGTGTGTGTGTTTTCTTCTTTTTTTTCTTTCCTTTTTTTGTTGTTGTTGTTTTTCACAGACACATAGACTAGTGTGGGGATGATAATCATATATAGTGGTACTGCCAGAATGTTTGGTCCAGTGGAAGCATCTGAGGCGTACACGGACACACACACACACACACACACACACACACACACACACACACACAACCACTTACATGCCACCACCCCCACCTACACCACCTACACCTCCTGTGTTACGTGAGTTAGACAGGCTGGCTGCAGTCCAGCTTATATTATGATGTCTGGCCGGCTGCAGACAGACGACCACCACAAGATGAAAGCGGTCACCTCTCCTCCACCTGAGTTAGTGTCAGAGGTTATCATATCTCTCTCTCTCTCTCTCTCTCTCTCTCTCTCTCTCTCTCTCTCTCTCTCTCTCTCTCTCTCTCTCTCACACACACACACACACACACACACACGTGGGTGGAATCAGGCGAAACAAACAAACAACAACCAAAAAACCCTCATCACCAGTACTGATTCCTTTCCATGTTATACTTTCAAACGAAAATCACACAGGTCTGACATGAAGCATTTAGAGAACGCAGCGATTTCTATATCATTTTTGTGGTATGGATCTCTGTGTGTGTGTGTGTGTGTGTGTGTGTGTGTGTGTGTGTGTGTGTGTGTGTTCGGGTGGGGTGGGGGGGGGCAGTAGGGCGTGTGTATGTGTGCGTGTGTGTGCGCGTTGGTGTGTGCTTGCGTGTTTGTGTATGTATGAGTGTGTGCGTGTGTCTGTGTGTGTGTGTGTGTGGTGTGCGCGCGCGCGCGTGTGTGTAGCATGCTGTATCTTCAGCACCTCTCTCTCTCTCTCTCTCTCTCTCTCTCTCTCTCTCTCTCTCTCTGTGTCTCCCCCTGCCCCTGTGTGTGTGTGTGTGTGTGTGTGTGTGTGTGTGTGTGTGTGTGTGTGTGTGTGTGTGTCTGTGTGTCTGTGTTTCCCGCCAAGTAATTTTGTTTCCAGACGAATCTAGTGAAAGGGGCCTTATGCTGTCATCATCACCATCACCATCACCATCACCTTAACCGTCACGATTGCCATCATAATCATCATCATAACGCAGATGCGTACTGGTGATAATATTTTTTTGGCCAAGGAAATCGCGCTGATTCAGACTTTTGAAAAGAGCAAAATGATCTCCTCCTCGCTATTTTTCATCCTTTATGATGACAGTAGGTGATGGGTATGGAGGGAGAGACGGTGATGTGACAGGCAGATAGATGTATAGATAGATAGGTAGATAGATAGACAAACAGACATGCAGACAGACAGACAGATAGGTAGATAGATAGACAGACAGATAGGTAGATAGACAGACAGACCAACACACAGACACACAGACAGACAGATAGATAGATAGATACACAGACAGACAGATAGAAAGATAGCCAGATAGATAATAATAATAATAATAATGATAATAATGGATACTTATATAGCACACTATCCAGAAATCTGATCTAGGTGCTTTACAAAACCGCTTTTGTTAACATAGAACATTACATCAATGTTACACACACACACACACACACACACACACACACACACACACACACACACACACACACACCAAAATGTGACTACACACACACGCACGCACGCACGCACGCACGCACGCACGCACGCACGCACACACACACACACACACACACTGCATATATACATTTTAACATACATGTGTATCTAACAGCTACCCTAACACATACGCACACATAGGCAGGCACAAACTTAGATAAACACACGCACACACAATACACATTCATGTACATGCATGTAGTTATGTACACATACATATGTATACACACATAGTCAAGCACAGTTAACGCAAAGGAAGTGGACCTGCCACAATTGAACTTATTGCTGAGGGAAAAGTTGAGTTTTGAGACGAGATTTAAAAGATGCGAGGGAATCAGAATGACGGACGTTATAAGGGAGTTTGTTCCACGTCTTTGGCGATTGAAAAGAAAACGATCTGTGTCCATAGGTCTTACTTCTGACGTGAGGTATCCTGAGAAGTCGAGTATCAGAGGAAGAACGGAGCTGGCGAGACGGGGTATAGATATGGAGGAG
>NC_134896.1:17892401-17897401 GCF_041734735.1 Babylonia areolata | reverse complement strand
ATGGTGACGGACACACACACACACACAGACATGGACCCTGAGAGGCAAAGATGCAGAGAGACAGACAGACAGGAGACGAGATACAGAGAGACACACAGAGACGGAAAGTGAGAGAGTCAGAGAAAGAAAGGAAATAGAGACAGAGGGGGAGAAACACACACACACACAGAAACGGACAGAACAGACATAAATTAACACTATAACAGACAGATATGCCGAGTTCACGCTGGTTTTTAACGGTGTAATAAATATACGCGCCCATACCTTGCGGTTTTGTCAAGGCCTGACTAAACGCGTTGGGTTACGCTGCTGGTCAAGGCATCTGCTTGGCAGATGTGGTGTAACTTATATGGATTTGACCGAACGCAGTGACGCCTCCTCAGTTGAGCTACTGATACTGATGCTGATACTCATGATAAAACTTGCCAAGAACTCTTCTTCCCTAAGCCCAGGTCAAGTGACACTGACCACCTACGAGTTTCCCCCTGTGTTGCCTTTAAGTCCAATCCACCATGCACGGTCATAGCAGGACTGAAATGCTAAATATCGATCACGCGAAATCTGAAAAAAAAAATGGAAAAGAAAATTAGGCATAGGTACAATGGTGTCCATGCACTTACACCTAGGACATATCTCTGACGTTGACCATTCCGACAGTTCCTCGACGATTTAGTTTTTAAAGAGTGGCCTAAATCGATTTACAAATGGTAATGAGTAGTAACTCTCTCCATTCACAAGGTACACAACTTCATGTTAAATATTGCTTGTGCTACCGATTCACCTAACACACAGGTAAATAAAAGGTACATTGGAACAAAACCCAGACACTTCCACAAAGAAGGAAGCGCCGGCCCTGTCCTTATACCGATCACTTGACATGTTCACACGGCAGCAAAGACAGAAACAAAAAAAAAAGTGCAAACACATTTTAGCTTTTACTCAAGACTGCCATAATCTTTTCAATCCTGAACAAGCTATACAGAATATACAGACAATACAGATCAAACACATGGTTGCGTAAACTGAATCGGCGAAACACAGTTGTACATAATACAGAAAATCATATACAACAACAGGCAAACAAAACCTGAAATTGCCAACAGGCACACCACACACGCGTACGTCATATGCGCAAAAAGCCCACAAAAACAACAAAAAGCAAAAAAAAAACAATGTAAGAATGCCCAATTAACAAGTTCAGAAAATAACCCCCCTACACACACACACACACACACACACACACACACACACACAATATATATATATATATATATATATATATATATATATATATATATATATTCAAGGCTTACCAGAAGAAACATAAAGGCATAAGTGGGTGGACCAGCAAAGGTTTTTTTATGTGTGTTTTTTTTTGTTTTTTTAATGCAAGAAGAGAGGCGCTAAGCGGAGACGACAGAAAGGACAGGAAAGGACCAGATAAAAAGAGAGCAACCACACACAAAAAGAAGAAACGTCTGGCACAGAATTTCCTGGAGATGTCATTGCTATTCATAGTGACAGAGACCCCCCCCCACACACACACACCACCATCCCACCACCACCACCCTTGCATCCCCATGAGGGTACGGGGTGGGGGGTTTGGGGGGGGGAGGGGGGAGGAATGGGGGTGGTCACCAACGAAGAAAGACAAACGATTCCAAGGGACTGGACAGAGCAGAGACCATTCAAACTCACCGTATTATATACATGGCTACAGAGTTCACAAAAGATAAGGACCATTTCATTCAAAGCAGGAATGTTTTCATAAAATGTTAAACAAACAAACAAAACAAAAAAACAACAACAACAAAACATAGGACCATTTTATACAAAGCAGGAATGTTTTCTTAAAATTTTAAACAAACAAATAAACAAAAAAAACATCGACAGATGATTCAAATTCTGCAAGCTGCATAATACGTTCTACCACTGGTCTTTCAGAAAAAAAAATACAGGAACAGCTGTTTCATGCTCATGTGCACCATGACCAGATTGAAAAATGCATTCGAAAAACTGATGTGATTTCAGCACCAAATATACAGTTAGAAACGACAGCTGTGTTTTG
Organism: Babylonia areolata; assembly: GCF_041734735.1. Lineage (NCBI taxonomy): Eukaryota > Metazoa > Mollusca > Gastropoda > Neogastropoda > Buccinidae > Babylonia > Babylonia areolata. The sequence continues at coordinate 17,895,333 of NC_134896.1, read as the reverse complement.
CTTTTTCTTTTTCTTTTTCACTTCTTTTCCTTTTCTACTTTCCCCCCCTTTTTTTCTGATAGCAAAATAAATAAATAAATAAATAAATAAATAAATAAATAAATAAAATTAAATTAAATTAAAATTTAAAAAAAGATACAATCATACATACTTCAATGTGTTCTTCTTTGTAAAACCTAAAAACGCGCGTGCTAAAAAGCGCGTCTGGTTACTGATGAGCCCCTTCCTATCCTAGGTGGCTGCCTTCACCTCTACACTCTTATCTCGCTCACTACTACGATCGGCTTCGGATCCACTTTGCCTTCCGTAGTTTACGCATACCCAGATTCAAACACTCGACTAGCTGTTGGCCGCCGTTCTTTCTCTGTCTCTGGACTTTGCATTTGGAATGAACTTCTTCTTTCGCTTCGTCAAGTCACCACACTCAGCTCTTTCAAGTCTGGTCTTAAAACCCACCTCTTCCCAAATTATCCTCCCTTCCCTGCCTCTTCCTTGTCTTCAGTTTTTTTCTCTCTCCAGTTTTAGAGTTATGCATGCGTGTGAATGACTGGTGCGAAAGCACTTTGATTTGCCTCTGCACAAGATTCAGCGGTATATATATACCATTATTACTATTATTATTATTATTATTATTATTATTATTATTATTACTACTACTACTACTACTACTACTACTACTACTATTATTATTATTATGAATAGGGGTGCAGTTTCAAGGGACTGACTACATACACTTGTTTGCTGCTGAAAATCCAGCATCGTTTCAATAAGCATCCAAACTCCCCCCCCCCCCCCACGCCGCCCAATGACTAAACTGTGCAAGTCCCCCCCTCAACCCCCCCCTCGCCCCCCACCCTCCCCGAACCCCTCTCCACCCACCTCTCCCCCAACCAGCAGTTCTTAACTTTTTGTGAACGCTGTATGAAGAATGACGTGGGCACGAGGACCCAGATTTTAACATCGCTGTAAAACCATGAGGGATTTGAACTCGGAGGCAGCCAGCCTTATGGCACGCGAACGTGCGTGCTTTCGTGAAACACTGTGTGTGTCTGTCTGACTTGACTGCCGGCGTGGTTTTCTGTTTTGTTGGTGGTGGTGGTGGTGGCGGTGTGGGGGGTGGGGGTGGGGGTGGACGCATTCTGGAAGAAGGTGACAACACAGTGTGTGACTGACCATAAAACTGCAAGGTTGGTGATTCTCTTGAGAGAGAGAGAGAGAGAGAGAGAGACGAGAGACGAGAGACGAGAGAGGGGGGATGGTGGGGGGGGGGCAGAGAATTAGAGAGAGGGGAGAGAGAAAGGGTGGGGAGGAAGAATGAGAGAGACTTTGACACTTTTTTAGATAAATGTAGGGAGTGAGACAGATCGAGACGGTGGGGGGGGGGAGGGAAGGAGAGACATAGAGAAAGACAAAGGAGAAAGAGAGAGAGGGAAGGGGGGAATAAGAAACAAAGAGAGGGGGGAACAAAGAGGAAGAGACAGAGACAGAGACGGGGGATAGGAGTGGGGTGTGGGGGGGTGGAGACAAACGAAACGAAGTTGACACAGTGTGGGGCCTGGTGATTCCCTGGAGAGAATGCGAGAGAGACAAAAAAACAGAGATAGAGACAGAGAGACAAGGGGACAGAGAGAGAGAGAGAGGCGGGAGACAGGCAACGGAGGAAGAGAGAGAGAGAGCAGAAAGAAAGGGGTGGGGTGGGGTGGGGTGATGGAGAGTGGGGACTTGAGACAGAATGACAGGTGAGAGAGTGTGAGGTAGAGATGGTTCGACTAGAGATGGAGAAAGACATGGGAAAAGATGGAGAAAGACATGGGAAAAGATGGAGAAAGACATGGGAAAAGATGGAGAAAGACATGGGAAAAGATGGAGAAAGACATGGGAAAAGATGGAGAAAGACATGGGAAAAGATGGAGAAAGACATGGGAAGAGATGGAGAAAGACATGCATGGGAAGAGATGGAGAAAGACATGGGAAGAGATGGAGAAGGACATGGGAAAAGATGGAGAAGGACATGGGAAAAGATGGAGAAAGACATGGGAAAAGATGGAGAAAGACATGGGAAAAGATGGAGAAGCACATGGGAAAAGATGGAGAAGGACAAGCATGGGAAAAGATGGAGAAGGACATGGGAAAAGATGGAGAAAGACATGGGAAAAGATGGAGAAGGACATGGGAAAAGATGGAGAAGGACATGGGAAAAGATGGAGAAGCACATGGGAAGAGATAGAGAAAGACAGGGGAAAAGAGAGACAAAGGGGGGGGGGGGGAGGGAGAGGACATTGGGGCAAAACCGAACTAAATAAGAGAGAGAGATAGAGAGACAGGCAGACAGACAGAATGAGAGTGAGAGAGAACTAACTAAGAGAGACAGAGACAGAACCTAGAACTAAGATGTTTTTTTTAAATGTAAGACCACCGGCCTGTACATACATATACAAATCAAGCCTTGAGCAAGAGACAGAAAGAACAAGAGACAGAGACAGGGTGCGGGTTTGTGTGACAAAGGGGTACACAGAGAGAGAGAGAGAGAGAGAGAGAGAGAGAGAGAGAACACAGAACTCAAAATGTTTTTATTCAAGGATTAAGATTTTAGGCATAGCTTATTCTTCACACACACACACACACACACACACCACACACACACACACACACACACACACACACACACACACACAGATAGAGAGAGAGAGAGAGAGAGACAAAGGAACAGAGACAAGAGATAAAGAGATAGTGATGGAGCCAGAGAGGTTGTTTGGGCGGAACATGCTTCAGACAGACAGACAGACAGACAGAGACATGGACAGAGTGACAGAGAGCCTCTCACTGAGATTGTTGTTTGTTGTTGTTGTTGTCAAAAGAACGGCTGCAACACAAACCGACACCTCATTCTTTCTGCTTTCTTTGTAGTGGGCTTGTTGCTTTCTGTGTCTCT
>NC_134896.1:17877401-17879901 GCF_041734735.1 Babylonia areolata | reverse complement strand
AAAAGAAAAAAAGAAAGAACACAAAAGTAAGACAGAAAGAAAGAAAAGAAAAGAAAGAAAGAAAGACATTAAAGAAAGAAAGAAAAGAAAAGAAAGAAAGAAAGAAAAGAAAAAAAGAAAGAAAAGAAAAAAGAACATATAAGAAAGACAGAAAGAAAAGAAAAGAAAAAAGAAAAAAAAGCTAAGATAACTACAAACGATAAAAGATGCCAACAAAACTAACTACATAAAAAAAAAGCTTCCTTAAAACAAGGCGTCTAACAAATCAAAGACTGATGTTTACTTCCAGTTCAGAATTCCCGTTCCAAAAAATGTTTCAAATGAACCTCATTCAGTTTGAACGGAAATAGCTGTAGCGACTGATAAAACCAAACAAAAAACAAAACAAAAAATAACAACTACAAAAACCGAACCTCGTATATTTTGCGATCTAATTGACATTGTTTTGGTGGGGGTTTTTTGTACGGTGATTTTTCGTTCTAAATGCAAATGATGATGTGATGAATCGAAAAAAGTGACATGACTAATAGACAGGGCCATATATATAATTTCTTCCCGTCTTTCTTCTCTTCGTTAGTTTCCTTTATTTTTTGTATACGCCCACAGACACGTTCAATCGACAATACACGTTATCATGTCCATGATTGTTTCTAAATATATACAGACGCGCGCGCTGGTGGCGCGGGAGGAGGGGGGGGGGAGGTGGCGGCGCGCGCGCGCACACACACACACACACACACGCACGCACGCACGCACGCACGCACTCACGCACGCACACACAAGCACACACACACGCGCGCGCGCGCACACACACACATACACACACACACTCGCACCACCACCACCCCTCCCTCCCCCTCGCCCCGCAACCACTCACAAACATACAAAAATTTACAAAATATTTACGGAATAATTGAAATTGTTGTTTGTATGGTAAATTTTCGTACTAAGTAAAACCAATATGTGACATTACTTTCTGTTTTTCTTTCTTTTTTTTTTTCATCAGTGCGCCGAAAGACATATTTTATTGACAATGAACGCTATTACGTCCATAATTGCTTCTAAATATATAGATGCGCGCGCGCGCGCACACACACACACACACACACACACACACACACACACACACACACACACACACACTGACATACACGTGTAGCCACATACACACATACGCACGCGCACGCGCGCAAACAATTTCGTACACACACACACAGAGACATGCGTGTGCATCATTAGCAAACAAAAAAATACTTCTTCCATTCTTGGCCTGCGGATCAAACACACGAAGGCACAGGCATGGATGAGAGAGAGACGGGGAGGGGAGAGAGAGGGGGGGGAGAGAGGGGGAGAGAGAGAGGGAGAGAGAGGGAGAGAGAGAGGGAGAGAGAGATGGGGGAAGGGGGAGGGGACTGAAAATGGCGACAGACAGAGCAATAGAAAAAAATAAATAATAGAGGAGGGGGGGATTAAAATTCAACTTTGATCGTAATTACTTCGCGAAATGTCAAAGAAACACACACACACACACACACACACACACACACACACACACACACACACACACACACACACACACACACACACACACGTGAGAGGACCGACAGCCGACAGAGGCAGACAGAGAGACAGACAAACAGACAGGCAGTCAAACGGACAGTCAGACAGACAAAGACAGAGGGACCGAGAGAGACAGACAGACAATCAGACAGATGGACAGACGGACAGATACGTAGTCAGACAGTCAGACAGACATAGGAAGACAAACCGAGACAGACACAGAGACAGAGCGACAGACAGACAGACACAGAGACAGAGCGGAACAATCAACTTCAATCGACGGGCGCAATAGCCGAGTGGTTAAAGCGTTGGACTTTCAATCTGAGGGTCCCGGGTTTGACTCTCGGTAACGGCGCCTGGTGGGTAAAGGGTGGAGATTTTTCCGATCTCCCAGGTCAACATATGTGCAGACCTGCTGGTGCCTGAACCCCCTTCGTGTGTATACGCAGGCAGAAGATCAAATACGCGCGTTAAAGATCCTGTAATGCATGTCAGCGTTCGGTGGGTTATGGAAAAAAGGACATACCCAGCATGCACACTCCCGAAAATGGAGTATGGCTGACTACATGGCTGGGTAAATAAACAAAAACGGTCATACATATAAAATGTTACATGTCTGTTTGAGTGTGTATGTCTGAGTGCCGGAAATCTGATTGAATGACACAGGAAACGAATGATGAGCGCCCAATGGCATCAGTCAGTCGGCTCTACCCAGGTAGGCAGCCTGTTGTGCAAATGACCCTGAGTTTGTAAAACGCTTAGAGCTTGGTCTCCGACGGAGGGTAGGCGCTATATAAGTATCCATATCAAATCAAATCAGTTCAAATCAAATTGAATTCTCCTCTCCCTTCATTTCTACATCTGATCGGCTATTTCATGATGTAGTTTTATCTCATTGTGGTTTAGTTCTTATCTTTGTGATCCCTTTGAACTGATCGAT
>NC_134896.1:17864901-17872401 GCF_041734735.1 Babylonia areolata | reverse complement strand
ACCCCCCCCCCCTCCACCCTCACACATAAACACACAGAGACACAGACACAGACACACACACACACACACACACACACATACCCACACTCACACCCACACCCACACCCACATACGCACACATTTCCTCTCTCTCTCTCTCTCTCTCTCTCTCTCTCTCTCTCTCTCTCTCTCTCTCTCTGAGATCTCACTCACCCACCCACCTATACCCACCTTCTGTCCCAGAGTGTTGCGGATCTTGCTGGCCTGCAGGCGGAAGCGGTTGAGGGAGTCCTCCAGAACAAGGCAGCGCTCCCTCCACGTCACCGCCCCCTCCCCCTCCTCCCCCCCGCCACTGAGCGTCGCCTGCCCACCACCACCACCACCACCACCACCACCTGCACCACCGCCACCACCACCACCCTCACCACCACGTCCTTCCATCAGGACTGCACAGCAACAACTCCAGGAGGTGGACTGTGTTGTTAATCGTTAAGTATTAGACAATGACGATGGTGGTGTTGGGTGGTTGGTAGATAGGTAGGTAGCGTTGGAGTACTCCACAAAGCAGGCTTGGAAGGTGTGTATGCACGTGGAAGAGAAGTGACGATGACGACGACGACGAAGACGACGGCGATGATGACGATGATGACGACGATGAGGACGACGATTATCGGTAGTATGTATTCCTCCACGTCAGCTTGGATGGTAGGTGTGTGCTTTGTGTGAGCACATTAAAGAGGGGGGAAAAAATAAAGAAACTACGCACGACCAAAATAAAAAAACACACACTCAAACACCACCGATGTCTTGCGATAATGCTTGTTAAAAAAAAAAAGAAAAAAAGATCTAAAACAAATTGGGCCTGGAGTCTTGGTGCAGACCAGACGCGTTGTTCTTCCTATCGCGTAACAATTATCTGAAGCGGGAAAGAGCGACTGAAGAAATTATTACTAATCAGCAATTGCTTAAACAGCTCTTGCACGCGCACTTCACATCACCGTCTGGATCAGTGTGGAAAAAGTTCACTTCACACGATCTTTAAGGACCACCATCACGCTGAACAAATCAATGACATCAATTCACAGCACCTTACATGAAATTCGGTCCGTTAATTTTGTAATTGGAATCACACCCATATTCATTAATCTATTTATTTGTCTAAAAGGCTCACTGGTTTGGTTGGTTGGTTTTGTTTGGTTTTTTAAAAACCTAAACGTAAAACCAAAAATGGAGAACGCCAAGCTTTGACAAACAACCACGCAGACTCCGGGAATTAGCTGTATCGCCAGCAATGAGTCTGTCACTGAGTAAGCGGAAAACAGCAACAAGAAGAAAGCCAAATTTAAAAAAATATTATATTTCTAGCCTTAATGCTTTGCAGAAATCTCACTATGGGCACTGTGCATTTCTATAAGGATTTTTTATTTTTTCAGAAATAGGTTTCCGTTCATTTTTGTTGTTGATGTTGCTTTATTTGTTTTGCTGTTGCTGTTTTTTTGTTTTCTGTTTTTTGTTTTGGTTTTGGGTTTTTGTTGTTGTTTGTTTGTTGTTGTTTTTTTTGGGGGGCGTTGGTGTGTGTGTGTGTGTGTGTGTGTGTGTGTGTGTGTGTGTGTGTGTGTGTGTGTCTGTGTGTCTGTGTGTGTCCGTGTGTGTATTTGTTGTCAGAAATGGTTGATTCCACAATTGAGGAAATCAACTGGAGTAAAGCAAAGTGTAAAAGAAGTATGATCAGACGTAGGTGAAAAACTTCATCAGAAGGGTATTGAAAGAACTCCAGCGGTTCCAGACAGTTCTCATCAGTCTTCCTGTTTCCTGTTTCTCTCACGACTCTTAACGTTTCCTTTCACAATTACAGACTAACCATTCAAAATATAAATACTTACGATCCTAAATGAACAAAATGTACCGGTCAGGCATTGAGAATCGGCCTTAGACCCTATGTGTATCAACACTCCACAACAAAGAGCCAACGTTACTTCACCAAAACCTCCTCGGATATGCTGTGGGGGGCGGACGGGACCGGGTGGGGTGGGGGGTGGGGGGAGGGAACACACACAAATTTAATTTTTCTTTAAATCTTACACAGACATGTCGCACAATCAAACGATGCCTTGTGTCGCAGAACTCATGACACGCACTCATACACTCTCAAGGGATGCGTCCCTCGTAACCACGTTACTCGCTGACGAAATAAATAAACAAATGAATGAATAAATAAATAAATAAATACGCCAAAGGCCAATCCAATGACAAAAAAAATTCTATGGACGGCATAAAAGAACTTGCAACAACAAAAACAGAAGTATGCGAAGTTGATAATCAGGGTTTCAGACCCCGTTTCGGCATAGTGTGCTGTGTGCTGTGTTACAGGTGTCCTTTAGGAAAGGCACTTTTCTTTTTCTTTTTCTTTTTTTTTTGACTCCAATTTTCCTCACTCCACCAAAGCAAACAATGGCTAGGTATACCTGATTCCGGTCGCGGAAGGAAGGGCAACACCACCGGAAGAAGAGAGGACCGGGCCCTGCTTTCTTGAGCCGAACCCAGCCCCGAGACACAAGTGGATAGGAATTCAATGCCCGAAATAGACGTATGAAAGAGCACGATGTCAGTTCAGGCTTGTTGTTGTTTAAGTTTTGCTTAATCGAACGCTGTATTTTGCCTTGTTTCTTGATATATATATATAAAAAAAAATGTTTAAATCAAATAGACGTAAAAAGGCTGTGCAGGGGAACCTTTAATTAACTTACTCAGTACGGCCAGTCCTCTCTTCTCCTCTACACAGACCCCTCGGATGTCCAGTGGGTGTCTCAATGACCCAACCTTTTAGCTTCCGTCGTCAGAATTGTGGTATTATTTGTCAACATTCACCTCTTCAGTATAAGAGCTTTCCACTTGCAATATTTTGATGGTGGTAATTGGGGTGAAACGCTGTTAACGTCGTCTCTTTCGCCGTTCGTATGGAGAGAGTTAACACTTAAAACTTTAGAAGCCTGCGAATAACCAACACTGACCACATTCCACCGAACTGATCACAGATCCGAACCTGCTTGATGACCCCTATGTGGAGGGCGGAACAGGAGTATGAGGAGGAGGAGAAGGAGAACAAGCAGCAGGAGAAGAAGTAGGAGAAGGAGCAGAAGCGTCAAGGGGTCCAGATCCACACGGGCGCTCCGAAGGAGACGACGTCAGGACAAGGGGAGACCATCCCATCATAAAGACAGCAGAGAAATAATCAACGGAAGTGCGGAGGCCCTGGCTGCGGAAGACCACCACCACCACCACGTCTCACCATCAACCACGCGGACCGGACTCCACGCTGCTTCCGGTTCCATCTGCTGGAAGAAAAAGAAAAATAATGATGATGATGATGATGATGATGATTTTTTAAAGTCATTTTTGAGAATCAGCAAGAAACACGGAGAAGAGAGACGCTTCAGACGCTTCAGACGCTTTTTATTTCCTAACATTGCATCAAATCAGTCATCACATTGTCTACACGAAGAACACCTCATCACCTTGTATTTTGATAGTATAAGGCCCTTTATCTATCATTATCTTAGTTTTAAATTCGGATATCTCATTATCTAATGATATTTTTTTCTACGATTCATTCTAGCTGATAAATGACTAAGAAGTTGCAAATAACATGTAGGAATCTATCAGTCTTGCAATGGAACTCCCGCTCTTTGAGTACAAATATTGATAATCTGCGTGCTTACCTTTTTGAAAATTCTCATCATATTCTCCTTTTTCAGTCATTGAATGTTACTAAAAATAAGTTACCGAATCTGAAAGGTTATTATTATCCTCCGGTTTATCATATAAGCGAGGATTCTGACAAGATTAGTACAGCTATTTACGTACAATGTGGTTTGAATTACGCAAGTGTCCATCCATCTCCTATTTCAAACTATACTGAAAAGATGTCAGCTACGTTTGTAAAATTGCATGTCTCTAATAATCAAATCATACATTTTGCATCAGTCTACTATCCCAAAGGTCCAAGTAAGCAAAATACAAATTGGTTGCGAACATTAAATTGCTCAAAAGAAAGATGGATCGTCGGGGGAGATTTTAATTCCCATGCTCCCTTCTGGGATAGTGATTGTCAAATAATATCTCATCCTGACTTTGTTGAAAATATTGTTGATTCATCGTTGCATTTACTTAACGATGGGAGGATTACACGTATCCCAGATGTGGCTCATCATAGAGCATCGGCACTTGACCTAACCTTCATATCACCATCTCTAGCTTTAACAGTACAGTGGGATACTGGGGATGATCCACTAGGCAGTGATCATGTGCCAATCACACTGTCTTTTAAGGATTGTAATATATCTAAATACAGCGGAGAAGACGAAATCCCAAAATTCAATTACAAATATGCAAACTGGGAAACATTTCAAAACTATCTTACGAACATTTCTGAAAGTGAAATTTTTTGTGAAGATTTAAATGTTTTTTATAACAACTTTCAAAAATCAATTATTGGAGCTGCTGAAATAGCAATTCCCAAAAAAGGTTCAAAGAGGAGTGACATTTTTTCTGGAAATGTTTGGTGGAATGATGTATGTGCGGAGGCTGTAAATACAAAGAAACTAGCATACCTAACATGGTTGAAACTCAGAAAAGTACGTGATGAAGATGTAAAAGAAGCCGCTCATAAAGAAATGTGTTACACAAAAATCAAGGCGAATAGAATCATAGCCCGAGAAAAAAGACAATACTGGTCACAATTCTGTTTGAATGAAGTATCTGACCATAAGGATATGAAGAAAGTGTGGGCCAAAATGAAAGAAATGAAATCAGGCATTGTTCTCCAAGACTATCCTATTAAAACAAAAGATAAAGAGTTTCTGTCCCCTCAAGAGAAGGCTGAAGAATTTGTTTGTATGTATTCTAAAACAGGCAGTGTAGATAGTTTGTCAACTAAACAAAAGACTTTAAGAGAGGAAGAAGAAATCAGTGACAAATATAGAGATCCTACCCCACAAAATGATAATACAATCAATTCGGCAATAACTTTACATGAGGTAAAGAACGCTATTCATTTGTTGAGTAACAAAAATGTGTCAGTTGGTAAGGATGTAGTATCTTACACCATGTTAAACCATTTGCCAGAAAACTGGTTGATTATATTACATACATTATTTCAAAAGTGCTGGGAATGTGGACAAATCCCTGAGGTATGGAAAACTTCCATTGTAACTCCTGTATTAAAACAGAGTAAACCTCGAACAGAAGCTTCGAGTTATAGACCTATTTCGGTTACCTCCCACGTTGGGAAAGTCATGGAGAAAATTGTAAATATTAGAATGGTGTATTACTGTGACAAAAATAACATAATTCCGTCAGCTCAAACTGGATTCCGGAAAGGAAGATCTACAATTGATCATCTGACCCGTCTCACTACCCAAATTAAAAAACAGTTTTCTAAGCGAAAAAGTATCCTTGCGTCCTTCTTCGATCTTACTAAAGCTTATGACCGAGTGTGGCATAGCAGACTGTTATTTAAGCTGAAACAAATTGGTCTGTCGGGTCATGTTTATGACTATGTTAAATCCTTTTTAAGTGGGAGATATATAGTGGCAAAAGTGGGAGTAACTTTATCAACCTCTAGGCCTATAAACATGGGAATCCCGCAGGGTTCCATTATTTCTCCATTGTTGTTCAACATTATGCTTTATGATTTACATACATGTTTTTCATCATCTACCAAGCTGGCTCAATATGCTGATGATATTGCTATATGGATTCAGACATCCTTGAGGAAAAGGACAAGCCTACATTACATAAATTATGTACAGAAACATTTTCAGGGTGAACTCGATAGACTGAGTAGCTATATGCAATCTAATGGTTTTGAGTTTTCTGTAGAAAAAACACATTTGATCCTCTTTAATAATGGTTATAATCCCAGCAAACTACCACGTTTTTTTTTAGGAGGGCGTGAAATATTTTTCAAGTCGGAAATCAAATTTCTTGGGATCCTATTTACTTCAAAACTAAACTGGAAGAAACACATTGATTCAATGGTGACTAAAGCAGTTAAAAGTTTAAATTTCTTAAAAATTGTAAGTCACTCTCCTTGGGGACAAGACTCCAAAATTCTTTTACATTTAGCGACATCTCTCGTAAGATCAAGATTGACCTACGGTCAAGAAATTTTCTTTTCTGCCCCGCCGACGTTCCTAAAGAAGCTGCGAATAATTGACAGTAAAGCTGTGAAACTGGCTTTAGGGGTACCTGTGCATACTAAGACCTCAGAAGCCTATAAGCTTGCGGGTATTCTACCACTAGATGAAATCAGAAAATTAAGTTCTGCTAAATATATTGTGAGATGTACAGCAGTGGATGATTTTGAGGAATTAAATATTAGGTCTGATATTGATTTTCCAAAAAATGCACAAAATAATTCAAATCTACAAACCATTCGCACATATGTGTCAGATATTTTAAATTCTTCAGACATTGATTTGCATGATATGGCACCTCGTGTTCTGGTGCCACCTGTCCCTCCCTGGGAGTTAACAAAAGCAAACGTCAACATATGTGCTTCTGACACAACAAAAGGAGAATCTCCACATATAATAGCAGCATCTGTCAGAATTGAATTAGAAGAAAATTTTGATCATTTAAAAGTTTACACTGATGGCTCGGTCCTGGATGATAGCAGTGCAGGATCTGCTTTTGTCATTCCTGACCTAAAAATAGAAAAATCATATTATTTAGGTAAGGGACATTCAATTTTTACAGCTGAATTGGTGGCCATCCTTATGGCTTTAAATCATCTTGTTGATATACCAATCATAATAAGTAATATCCTATTTTGTGTTGATTCTCAATCTGTCTTAAAAGGTTTGCTCCTTTTTGAGAATAATCAAAGAGAAGATTTATTTTTTGAAATTAGGTATTTATTGCACTCCCTATTTGTGAAGGGTACAAATGTTGATTTTTGTTGGATACCATCCCACACTGGATTCCGTTATAACGACCAAGCAGATAGGGCAGCAAAAAGGGGAGCAAAAAATCATATAGATAGTATAAAAGTATATTGCCCATTGTCATACAAGGAAATAAGCAATATACTAGAAAGAGACTTTTATAGGTGCTTGAATTCAAGTCTAAAACCTCGTCAGTTGACTCTCTCAGACTTTGGTCCGATTCGCAGACCAATTCTGAGCTTAGCTCTCAGACTATTATCAAATTCATTACGGACCAAGTATTGTTCTAATGTCAAGTGTATATGCTTTAATAACCTGACAATTGAGCATATAATTTTTCACTGTAGCTTGATGAAGCCTTTTGTACACGAAAGTGTGTCTTCACAAGTGACTGAGAACGTTGATGTTTTTGACTTTTTGCATTCATTATCAGTTGTTTCGCTTGTCAGTTTAACGACTTCTCTTTTACGAAGTCCTTTAAGTAATTTCCTGTGACTGTATTTAGAGGGTTTTTTGTTTTTGTTTGTTTGTTTGTTTGTTTTGTTTTTCTTTCAAATTTCACCCACATTTTTAC
>NC_134896.1:17829901-17834901 GCF_041734735.1 Babylonia areolata | reverse complement strand
GCAAAGTTTGTTTGTTGAAGATTGGTTACAAGTCAATTTTCATTTACCATAATACGTCAGTAACATCCAGTGCTACCTTCAGTTTAATATCAATTTGTTTCTCACTCAATTCTTGTGTGTGATCAGCACTCTATGTTATAAATGTATTCACAAAACTGCCCCTTCCTATCTCTGAGGCTGCCTTCACCTCTACACTCCATCTCGCTCACTATGATCGGCTTTGGATCCACTCTGTTTACGCATACCCAGATTCAAACACTCGACTGTTGGCCGCCGTTCTTTCTCTGTCTCTGGACCTTGCGATTGGAATGAACTTCCTCTTTCGCTTCGTCAAGTCTCCACTCTCAGCTCTTTCAAGTCTGGTCTTAAAACCCACCTCTTCCCAAAAATAGCCTCCCTTGCCTGCCCTTCCTTGTCTTTAGTTTCTACAGTTTTAGAGTTATGCATGCGTGTGAATGACTCTAGCGAAAGCGCTTTGATTTGTCTCTGCAAAAGATTCAGCGCTATATAAATACCATTATTATTATTATTATCATTATTATTATTATTAATTCACCATGACATTATTGACTTTGGCTCGGTCCTGGTGCTTTGATTGGACCCTATCTAAGTGCGTAAAAGAATTGCTGAATATGATTTTTTTTTTTAAAGAAAGAAAAATGAAATGGCAAAACATTCGAAAGTTACTCTAACCCTTTGGCATCTTTCCACACGCACATACCAGTACAGATCACCCCGACACACACACACACACACACACACACACACACACACACACACACACGCACGCACGCACGCACGCACACACACACATACACACACGCACACCGCCCCCCCCCCCCACACACACACACACGCACACGCACACACACACACACATACACGCACCCCCACCCCACCCCACCCCCTCACACACACACACACACACACACACACACACACACACACTGGAGTGGTAAGGCACCAAACTAGGAAGCGAGTGTCCACGGATTCGAGTCAAATATACGGACCGAGTGTGTGTGTGTGTGTGTGTGTGTGTGTGTGTGTGTGTGTGTGTGTGTGTGTGTGTGTGTGTGTGTGTGTGTGTGTGTGTGTTACATATAGAAAATGATTGATTTAAATTTTGTTTTAAAAAAAACCCATAACAATATAACATATTTCTGATGAAAAACTAACAACTGTAACAGCAAACCAACCGGACTATTTAACAAGGAGTTGAAAAAATCATACATTAGCAATGGACTGCTGAAGATCGTCAACACTTTCTCTGTGTGTGTGTGTGTGTGTGTGTGTGTGTGTGTGTGTGTGTGTGTGTGTGTGTGTGTGTTACATATAGAAAATGATTGATTTAAATTTTGTTTTAAAAAAAAACCATAACAATATAACATATTTCTGATGAAAAACTAACAACTGTAACAGCGAACCAACCGGACTAAATATTTAACAAGGAGTTGAAAAAATCATACATTAGCAATGGACTGCTGAAGATCGTCAACACTCTGTGTGTGTGTGTGTGTGTGTGTGTGTGTGTGTATGTGTGTGTGTGTGTGTGTGTGTGTGTGTGTGTGTGTGTGTGTGTGTGTGTGTGTGTGTGCGTGTGCAGCAACCAGCCTAGTCACTGCGGCCACAGTTTCTCTGTGAACGATGTGAATGCAAGATGGCCAGTAGTGGAACGCCGACCGTCTATAAAGCCAGCGACACTGAGCAACACCTAGTAATTTTTTTTGTTTCTCCTTCCATTGAACCGTGAGTTCGTTCTTTAGTTTACCGTCTTTTCACTATCAGTGATATTAGACGTTAAAAAAAAAAGAAAAAAAAGGGGGGAGAGGGTGGGGGGGCGGGAAGAGGAAAACAGAAAAAAGGTAAACTAGAAAACTACCGTAAAATGTATAACTAACACGCAATTACATTTAACAGTAACAATTCAATAATAATAATAATAATAATAATAATAATAATAATAATAATAATCAGAAACCATTAACACAATTCTGAAGTGCATTAAAGGAATGTAGAAATAGGGCTATGAACTAATGCCTGTGAAAGTTCGACCATAAGAACCTCGTCAGGAATAACTTTACAAAAATCATCTGCAGAATTATTATTCTCTTTGAAATACTTGGGCAAGAAGGTACGTAACTGCTGGCAGTGAAACAAACAATGATGCAGACTGAACTGCTTACCACAGATGCATGTGACATTTTTACTATACTTTATCTTCAGCGCATCAAGTTTTATACGGAAGAAAGTAGATGTTATTAATCTTGTATAGCAAGCTGATGGATTCGGTATCTTTTCTTTAATAATATTCTCGGGGAATAATGTTCCTTTATGGTTTAAAAACTTTAACTTCCATCGGTTATGAAATGAACCGTGAGTGTAGTGGTATATGTGTGGAGTTTATTTCTGATGTCACGAAACATCGATTTTGTGTATCTGAAAGAACCTAAGACAACAAGACTTCCTGACAACACTCTGTAGAAAAAAAAAACTGAGTACTATTCAGTTTGGAAAAAAACAAAATTTATACAGGAACAGAAACTATTTGAAGTCGCCTGCACTTTTGCAGTGTATTGCAGTGAGCTGCCTTTCCCACGAATGCCCGCATCCCGTTTCTATCCCGCCGAGTAGGCAGGCAGCCACACTCCGTTTTCGGGGGTGTGCTTGTGGGTTATATTCATGGTTCTGGAAGCCAACCGATTATTACCAAGGTGGATTACGGTGTTATTTACGTGTGTGCGTATTTTGATACAATACACTACACCATGTTACTGCACAGCACACAACACAACACAATACAATGCAATACAATACAACACAACAGGACACAATGCAATACAATGCAATACAATACAACACAACAGGACATAGCACAATATACTAGACTGTAACACAACACAACACAGCACCGTACAATACAATAGTTCAGACCCATGAATTTTCAGGATCTCCCTCCCCCCCCCCCTCTCTCTCTCTCTCTCTCTCTCTCTCTCTCTCTCTCTCTCTCTCTCTCTCTCTCTCTCTCTCTCTCTTTATATGCGTACATGTTTGTGTGTCTCTTAGAACAACGGCAGATGTGTAAGTCAGCCAAAGTGCTAATATCTTCACCGTTGGAAAATAAAGATTCATTCAATTCATTCATTCATTCATTCTCTCTCTCTCTCTCTGTTCCCCTCCTCTCTCTCCCTTCCCCTCTCTCTCCATCTCCCTCTCTCTCTCTCTCCCTCTCCCTGTCTCCCCCTCTCTTCCTCCCCTTCTCTCTCACTCGCTGTCTCCCCCCCCTCTCTCTCTCTCTCTGTCTCCTTCTCTCTCAGTCATTCTGTCTCCCCTCTCTCTCCATCTCCCCTTCTCTTCCTCCCTCCTTCTCTCTTTCTGTCTCCCTCTCTCTCTCTTCCCCCCCACTCTCTCCATCTCTCTCTCTCTCTCTCTCTCCCTCTCCCTGTCTCCCCCTCTCCCTCCCTTCCCCTCTCTCTCTGTCTTTATCCTCTCGCTCTGACTGAAACTGGCAAGACTCCAAAGATCCCCACCTCCCACCCCCCAAAGGTGTCAATTGCAAGGGGAAAACAAACACACAGCAAGACACAACTGCGTGTTTCGTGTTTGTCCGTGTGAGTGAGGGAGGACGCACCTTTATGTTTCTCTGTGTGTGTCTGTCTAAGTGCGCGATGATAGGCGAGGTGAGAGAGAGAGAGAGGAAACAGAGACAGAGAGACAGAGATAGAGACAGAGACAGAGGGACAGAGAGAGACAGAGACAGAGAGAGACAGAGAGAGACAGAGATACAGAGACAGAGACGGACAGAGAGAAACAGAGAGACAGAGACAAAGAAACAGAGATAGAGACAGAGAGAGACAGAGAGGCAGAGACAGACAGACAGAGATAGAGACAGAGAGAGGCAGAGACAGAGACAGACAGACAGAGATAGAGACAGAGAGAGACAGAGAGGCAGAGACAGAGACAGACAAACAGAGAGACAGAGAGAGACAGAGACAGGCAGACATGCACAGACAGACACACAGAGAGGGAGAGACAGAAAAACAGAGAAACAGATACATAGACAGGTTGGGGGGGGGGGGCACGGGGGGGGCGGGGGGGAGGTGGCGAAGGAATTTTTCTCTTTTTTTTTTTTTTTCTTTTTTTTTTTTTTGTAATGGAGCTCTCGTTTTCTTTCCTTCCAAAACAAAGGCGAATGATTCACCACGATCAACTTACAGTTCTGCTGGGTGTGTCTGTGTGTGTGTCATCGGCAGGCATCAACAGAGCATCAGAGAGCGAGACAGAGCACGAACCTCAGGAAAAAGCAGAAGAAGGAGAAGGAGGAGGAGAAAAAGAAGAAGAAGATGAACAACAACAACCACGAAAATAATATCAACAAGGAAAACAACAACAACAAAATGCGAAAGAAGAAAACGGAGAAAAACAACAAAAAGAACAACACACACACACACACACACACACACACACACACACACATGCCTAACAGGTGTGAAGTTCATGGTTTTTGTTGGGTTTTTTTTTTCAGTTTTAGCCTCACTACAGGTTTTTTTTCAAATTAAGAAAGATCATCTCACTAGTTTACAGGTGAAAACTAGATGCTTTTTTTTCTCCTTCTGCGTTCACTCGTATGCACACGAGTGGGCTTTTACGTGTATGACCGTTTTTACCCCGCCATGTAGGCAGCCATACTCCGTTTTCGGGGGTGTGCATGCTGGGTATGTTCTTGTTTCCATAACCCACCGAACGCTGACATGGATTACAGGATCTTTAACGTGCGTATTTGATCTTCTGCTTGCATATACACACGAAGGGGGGTCAGGCACTAGCAGGTCTGCACATATGTTGACCAGGGAATCGTAAAAATCTCCACTCTTTACCCACCAGGCGCCGTCACCGTGATTCGAACCCGGGACCCTCAGATTGACAGTCCAACGCTTTAACCACTCGGCTATTGCGCCCGTCACTAGATGCTTTTAAAACCGAACATAGCAACAACGTCACGT
>NC_134896.1:17814901-17822401 GCF_041734735.1 Babylonia areolata | reverse complement strand
CAGGGGGCAGTCTTGGAGAATATGGGATGGGGTCTGGTCAGCCTGGCCCCAATCACACAGGGATGTGGCTGCCACTCCAATCCTCTTCAGGTGTGCTCAGAGGCCGCAGTGTCCTGTGCGAAGGCGGTAGATGGTAGCCTGGTGTCTTCTCTCCAGTGTCCTGATGGGATCTTGGTGTGCCTGGTAGCCTCCGTTCAGGGTGACCCAGCCTCTTCGGAATCTGCTGCGGAGGAGAGTTTTTGCTTCCTCATACGTGGCAGGAATGGTTGGCTGTGTGAGCTGGCTTGAAGGAAATGGATAAACAGGCAAGGAGAGACAGACAGACAGGCAAACAGACAGAGAGACACAGACAGAGAATAGAGAAATGAAGAGGAAAAGTCCTGAAATGACGTGGACGTTTATGTGTAGGTACGTCCTTAACAAACGCTGAAAACATTTTAGTGGACGTTCTTCGTACTTTCGTCTGTCTACCGCCGTAACTCGTCTTCCAATTACAATTGCGTTTCTTCTTGCTGATCTGGTGAAACAGTGGATTGATGGCCTAGAGGTAACGCGTCCGCATAGGAAGCGAGAGAGAATCTGAGCGCGGCGCTGGTTCGAATCACGGCTCGGCCGCCCGATATTTTCTCCCCATCCACTAGACCTTGAGTGGTGGTCTGGACGCTAGTCATTCGGATGAGACGATAAACCGAGGTCCCGTGTGCAGCATGCACTTAGCGCACGTAAAAGAACCCACGACAACAACAGGGTTGTTCCTGGCAAAAATCTGTAGAAAAATTCACTTCGACAGGAAAAACAACTCAAACTGCACGCAGGAAAAAATACAAAAAAATGAATGGCGCTGTAGTGTAGCGACGCGCTCTCCCTGGGGAGAGCAGCCTGAATTTCACACAGAGAAATCTGTTGTGATAAAAAGAAATACAAATACAAATACAAAACATTATAGTCTGGTCACTGACCTTTCTTTCTTTCCTTTCTTTTTCGTTCTTCTTTTCCTTTTCTGAGAAGAAGATATACGAGTTTTCACACAGCATCACTGTCTATTCATGCCTGTCTTCATAATTATCATTTATTTATTTATGTATGTGCGCTTATCTATCTTTTTTTTTTTTTTTTTCCTCAAGGCCTGACTAAGCGCGTTGGGTTACGCTGCTGGTCAGGCATCTGCTTGGCAGATGTGGTGTAGCGTATATGGATTTGTCCGAACGCAGTGACGCCTCCTTGAGCTACTGAAACTGAAACTGAAACTGCCTGTCTTTTCTCCTGATCCCCACCCTCATTCTCCCCTCTTCTTCTGGAAGACAAAAAATAACAACAAAACATGGAAAGTATCAATAATAATTATATTCCTCCTCCTCCTCCTCCTCCTTCTTCTTCGTCTTCGTCTTCGTCTTCGTCTTCGTCTTCGTCTTCTTCTTCTTCTTCTTCTTCTTCTTCTTCTTCTTCTTCTTCTTCTTCTTCTTCGTCATCGTCTTCTTCTTCTTCTTCTTCTTCTTCTTCTTCTTCTTCTTCTTCTTCTTCTTCTTCTTCTTCTTCTTCTCAAACTGATCTTTGTGTCTTCACATAAATAAAATGAGAGAGACAGAGACAGAGACAGGCAAATACAGAGTCAGAGATGGAAAGGGTGAGAGAGAGAGAAAAATCACAATATGGGAGAGAGATAGGATTCTTGATTTCTATGAGGATGATATTTTTTTTTTTCTGGGAACATATATCAAGAGATTTTCTCTTTTCGTTTTGTTCCAAAATATACAAAAACGAAAAAAAAAAATGATTTGTGTAAGGAGGAGAGTTAGATAAGAATTATCTTCTTTCTTTTTTTTAACCGAGGCAGGCAGAAGAGAGAGAAAGGCAAAACAGGCGAGACAGACATAAATGAGAGACGGACAGAGACAGTGTGACAGTCAGACAGAAACATATACAGACAGAGACAGAGAGAAACAGATAGAGACAAATGGGAGACGGACAGAGACAGTGAGACAGTCAGACAGAAACATATACAGACAGAGACAGAGAGAAACAGATAGAGACAAATGGGAGACGGACAGAGACAGTGAGACAGTCAGACAGAAACATATACAGACAGAGACAGAGAGAAACAGACAAATGGGAGACGGACAGAGACAGTGAGACAGTGAGACAGAAACATATACAGACAGAGACAGAGAGAAACAGACAAATGAGAGACGGACAGAGACAGTGAAACAGTCAGACAGAAACATATACAGACAGAGACAGAGAGAAACAGACAGACACAAATGAGAGACGGACAGAGACAGTCAGACAGTGAGACAGAAACATATACAGACAGAGACAGAGAGAAACAGATAGAGACAAATGAGAGACGGACAGAGACAGTGAGACAGTCAGACAGAAACATATACAGACAGAGACAGAGGGAAACAGATAGAGACAAATGGAAGACGGACAGAGACAGTCAGACAGTCAGACAGAAACATATACAGACAGAGACAGAGGGAAACAGACAAATGAGAGACGGACAGAGACAGCGAAACAGTCAGACAGAAACATATACAGACAGAGACAGAGAGAAACAGACAAATGAGAGACGGACAGAGACAGTGAAACAGTCAGACAGAAACATATACAGACAGAGACAGAGAGAAACAGATAGAGACAAATGGGAGACGGACAGAGACAGTGAAACAGTCAGACAGAAACATATACAGACAGAGACAGAGAGAAACAGATAGAGACAAGTGACAGACGGACAGAGACAGTGAGACAGTCAGACAGAAACATATACAGACAGAGACAGAGAGAAACAGACAAATGAGAGACGGACAGAGACAGTGAGACAGTCAGATAGAAACATATACAGACAGAGACAGAGAGAAACAGACAAATGAGAGACGGACAGAGACAGTGAGACAGTCAGATAGAAACATATACAGACAGAGACAGAGAGAAACAGACAAATGAGAGACGGACAGAGACAGTGACAGTCAGACAGAAACATATACAGAGACAGAGAGAAACAGACAGAGACAAATGGGAGACGGACAGAGACAGTGAAACAGTCAGACAGAAACATATACAGACAGAGACAGAGAGAAACAGACAGAGACAAATGAGAGACGGACAGAGACAGTGAAACAGTCAGACAGAAACATATACAGACAGACAGAGACAGAGAGAAACAGATAGAGACAAATGAGAGACGGACAGAGACAGTGAAACAGTCAGACAGAAACATATACAGACAGAGACAGAGAGAAACAGATAGAGACAAATGGGAGACGGACAGAGACAGTGAGACAGTCAGACAGAAACATATACAGACAGATACAGAGAGAAACAGAGACATGAGAGACGGACAGAGACAGTGAGACAGTCAGACAGAAACATATACAGACAGAGACAGAGAGAAACAGACAAATGAGAGACGGACAGAGACAGTGAAACAGTCAGACAGAAACATATACAGACAGAGACAGAGAGAAACAGATAGAGACAGAGACAGAGAGAAACAGATAGAGACAAGTGACAGACGGACAGAGACAGTGAAACAGTCAGACAGAAACATATACAGACAGACAGAGACAGAGGGAAACAGATAGAGACAAATGGGAGACGGACAGAGACAGTGAGACAGTCAGACAGAAACATATACAGACAGAGACAGAGAGAAACAGATAGAGACAAGTGACAGACGGACAGAGACAGTGAAACAGTCAGACAGAAACATATACAGACAGAGACAGAGAGAAACAGACAAATGAGAGACGGACAGAGACAGTGAGACAGTCAGACAGAAACATATACAGAGACAGAGAGAAACAGACAAATGGGAGACGGACAGAGACAGTGACAGTCAGACAGAAACATATACAGAGACAGAGAGAAACAGACAGAGACAAATGGGAGACGGACAGAGACAGTGACAGTCAGACAGAAACATATACAGACAGAGACAGAGAGAAACAGACAGAGACAAATGGGAGACGGACAGAGACAGTGAAACAGTCAGACAGAAACATATACAGACAGAGACAGAGAGAAACAGACAGAGACAAATGGGAGACGGACAGAGACAGTGAGACAGTCAGACAGAAACATATACAGACAGACAGAGACAGAGAGAAACAGATAGAGACAAATGGGAGACGGACAGAGACAGTGAAACAGTCAGATAGAAACATATACAGACAGAGACAGAGAGGAACACAGAGAAATGAGAGACGGACAGAGACAGTGAGACAGTCAGACAGAAACATATACAGACAGAGACAGAGAGAAACAGACAGAGACAAATGAGAGACGGACAGAGACAGTGAAACAGTCAGACAGAAACATATACAGACAGAGACAGAGAGAAACAGACAAATGAGAGACGGACAGAGACAGTGAGACAGTCAGACAGAAACATATACAGACAGAGACAGAGAGAAACAGATAGAGACAAATGAGAGACGGACAGAGACAGTGAAACAGTCAGACAGAAACATATACAGACAGAGACAGAGAGAAACAGACAAATGAGAGACGGACAGAGACAGTGAAACAGTCAGACAGAAACATATACAGACAGAGACAGAGAGAAACAGATAGAGACAAATGGAAGACAGACAGAGACAGTGACAGTCAGACAGAAACATATACAGACAGAGACAGAGAGAAACAGATAGAGACAAATGGGAGACGGACAGAGACAGTGACAGTCAGACAGAAACATATACAGACAGAGACAGAGAGAAACAGATAGAGACAGAGACAGAGGTACAGAAAGACAAGCGGGGACCGCAACACACAAAAAACAAATAAAGGGACATGGGAGGCAGACAAACAGAAATAAATAAGATATACAGTGAAAGAAAGGTGTTGGGGAAGAGGGGCGGGGATCGAGAGAGAGAGAGAGAGAGAGAGAGGAAGAGAGAGGGAAAAAAACAGAGAGAGAGAAACAGAAAGAGAGAGAGAGAAACACAGAGAAAGAAACACAGAGAGAGGGAGAGAGAGAGGGGGGAGAGAGAGAAACAAAGAGAGAGGGGGAGAGAGAGAAACAGAGAGAGAGTGAGAGGGCGAGGGGGAGAGATAGGGGGAGAGAGAGAGAAACAGAGAAAGAGGGAGAGAGAGAGAGAGAGAGAAAGAAACAGAGAGAGAGGGGGGTAGAGAGAGAGAGAGAGAAACAGAGAGAGAGAGGGAGAGGGAGAGAAACAGAGAGAGATAGAGAAACAGAGAGAGAGAGAGAGAATGACAGCGACAAATGTTTGTGAGGGTTAAATGTACAAACTGGAAGCAAAGACCGTATATCAAAAAAGATCTTTGCTAAAAGCTTTTTAAATCGTGTTCTCACAAATAAAACAAAATAAACAAATTTATCAAAAAATATGAATATAAAAAGACGTAAAAATGCAATACAATTTACGGAAATTTGCAGAGTATTCAGCGCAAAACTTCTGACATAACATGAAAATCTTCAACCCCCTCGCTCGCACGCAACACCCACACCCACACCCACACCACACTCACACCACACCATACCACACCACCACCACCACCACAACTACCACAACCAGCATAAGTGAAAAATGACATGAAAATGTTAGATCTATGGCGAGGGACACAAATGATACATTTGCAACGGATATTATTGTTCACGAGTTTCCTTAAAAGATAGGTCAATACTGCTTTCTTCGTAGTTTTGTACATGAAAAAATAACCTTATCAAAACCCGAGGAGGAAGAATTTTGTTTAATGTCCCGTCACACATATCGGTGATTGAAGACATTTTGTTAAAGTATTTATGAATACATCTGAGTATTATCGGTTAGAAGGGGTGGGAGATGTGGATGAATGGAGGGTTGGGGGAAACTGGGCAAATGAGGGTAAAAATGTGGGTGAAATTTGGAAGAAAAAAAAAACGCGACATTTAATATGAAATGGGAGAATATGTTGATGTTTTGTAGTTGTTGTTGTTGCTTGTTTTTTGTTGTTGTTTTTGTTGTTCTTGTTGTTGTTATTGTTGTTTTGTTTTTTGTTGTTGTTTTTTTGTTTGTTTTTAGTCCTTTGCTTCAATAGAAGATCTGAGAGAATAATAGCATAAGAGAGCGTCCGATGTTTCAAGCAATTTTTTTTTTTTTTTTTACTTGCCGAGAGAGACAGACAGACAGACAGACGGAGACAGACAGAGACAGAGACAGATGAGAATGCGAATGCTAATGCGAATATTTTATTCAGATTAGGCCACAGGCCCTGTCTGAAGGGGGTATAGTATTACATAACTGTATACAAAAATATTCGTACTATGAACATATATTCTAAACACAAATAGTATACACGAAACACTTGATTGCATTCTAAGTTGTACAAATATA
The DNA here is from genome assembly GCF_041734735.1 of Babylonia areolata. Classification (NCBI taxonomy): domain Eukaryota; kingdom Metazoa; phylum Mollusca; class Gastropoda; order Neogastropoda; family Buccinidae; genus Babylonia; species Babylonia areolata. Next base: position 17,816,066 of record NC_134896.1, on the reverse strand, counting down.
AAGCAGCCTCAGTGCTTTGCAGACAAATAAAGCCAAGTTAGTCAAGACAGTGTCATTTCTGGATGTCATAAGTAGATTCAATGTATAAAAAAAAAAATTAAAATTAAAAAAAAAAAGACATGGGTTTCGATAATACTTGAGTTCAATCAGTTTTATCCCCATATCATGCAAGACAGAACAACAGAACAAAATAATTATGGATTTCTTCAGCTGCATTACATAAACGACATAAAACATTCATTGAACTCTTACCCTTATATCTGTATCGATGAGAGAGAGAGGGGGGGGGAGGGAGGGAGAGAGAGAGAGAGAGAGAGAGCTAATGGCCGAACTCTTGTGAGCAAGGGAGCTGAAGGTATAGTGTGAAAGAAGAGGGAGAAGCATTACAGATTTTCTTTCTTTCTTTTATCTTTCTTTCGTTTTCTCATTCTTCTTTCTTTCTTTAGTTCTTTTCTTTTTTCCTTCTTTTCTTTCGTTTTTTTTTTCTTTTCTTTTATCTTTCTTCCATGCTTAGATCTTTTTTGTCCCCGCTTCTTTTTTTCTTTTTTTTCCCTACTTTCGTAGGGTTTTATTTCTTCTTTTCGTATTGATAACATTAGCTCTTTCTTGTTTTTTTTTGTTTTGTTTTTTTTGTGTTTTTTTTTTTTTCTTTCTGTCTTTCTGCCTTTCTTACTTTCTTACTTTTCTTCTTACGTTCATTTTTTTCCTTTCTTTCTTACTTTTCTTCTTACGTTCATTTTCTTCCTTTCTTTCTTATTTTTCTTCCTACGTTCATTTTTTTTCCTTTCTTTCTTATTTTTTCCTCCTACGTTCATTTTTTTTCCTTTCTTTCTTACTTTTCCTCCTACATTCATTTTTTTCCTTTCTTTCTTATTTTTCCCCCCTGCGTTCATTTGTGTTTTTTTTTATCTAAACTTCACAACCATTATGCACTCCATAAACCATTCCAAGCATCGTTCTATGTTTCTTTCTTTCTTTCTTTCTTTCTTTCTTTCTTTCTTTCTTTCTTTTCTCCTAATCCTTCCTTCCCTCTTCTCTTTCATTTTTCTGACACAGCCATTACGCATATCATAAACCAGTCAATGCAACAACGAAATCCACGCCTCATTACCAAAAAAAAAAACAGAACGTCGTGTTGCTCAATACAGTTACTTATCATCAGTTG
>NC_134896.1:17789901-17797401 GCF_041734735.1 Babylonia areolata | reverse complement strand
CGTAATGGGCACCTGAGCCACTCACACTAATGTTAACATGTTGTATTTCAAGGGGGATGAAGATCAACTGGTACCCTGATTTCTTGACCTTAAAGTTCACAATGTTTTGTTGTTGTCGTCGTCGTCGTTGTTGTTGTTGTTGTTGTTGCTGTCGTCGTCGTTATTATTGCTGTTGTTTGCAGAGGACTGAAAGTGAGCAGATACTATCAGCCCTTGACATTAAAGTTTATTACGTTTTGTTGCTGTTGTGGTTGCCACTGATATTAAGGCTCACCACGTTTTGCTGTTGTCGTTGTTGACGTTGTAGTTGTAGTTGTTGTTGCTGCCATTGACAGTAAAGTTCAGAAAGTTTTGTTGTTGTTGTTATTGTTGTTGTTGTTGTTGAGTACATTAGAGTTCATAAAGTTCTGTTGTTATTATTGTTGTCATTGATTAATGTTCACTATGTTTTATTGTTAATGTTGTTGTTTCTATAGGACTGAAAGTATGCAATTTTCTGAAACTATAAAATGAAGTTGAACCACTTTTTTTCTTTTCTTTTTGTTGTTGTTGTTTTTTTTCTGTTTTTTCTTTCTTTTTCCTTTTCTTTTGTTTTGTTTGTTGGTTTGGGTTGGGGTTTTTTTTTCATGATGACAAAACAAATCAACAATAGCATGAAACAGTGACATTGACATTGATATTAAGCTAACCTTATAGAATGTTGGTAGCAACAATACCCTGACCTGATGAAAATACAGGTCTTTTTGTGCGTGTTTAGACAGAACGCCTTAACTAAATTCAGTTAAATTCAACAATAAAGTCTGCTTCAACCAAAACAGAAAATTCCCTTTCGGCTTACAAAAAATGCCCACAAGCAAATATCAAAGAGGAAAACGATTAACTGACACACCCTTCCATGATCACCAAAACACATTAGTTATTATATAAAAAGAAAACCATTTGGGTAAGATAATAGTACATTTTATCAAGATAGAGTGAAACAACTCTATGTGTGTGTGTGTGTGTGTGTGTGTGTGTGTGTGTGTGTGTGTGTGTGTGTGTGTGTGTGTGTGTGTGTACGTTTCAGTCATCAAAAAAAAAGGAAAATATCCACAGTGAGATAATCATAACATTTTAAGAGACAAATGCTCATCAACAAATCAGATCGAAAAACGAATGAGCAACCCATAACCCATCGACACCCAATCTCTCCCTTAACCCATCAACACCCAATCTCTCCCTTAACCCATCAACACCCAATCTCTCCCTTAACCCATCAACACCCAATCTCTAAAAGTCTGCAAACGATGCATTCTCTCACACGTGAATAAATCTGTGGAAAGAAAAAATGAAAGAACCCACAGAACAACAAATTATCAATAGCAACTTTCTAAAAGACGGGTACACATGGAGAAATCAGAGAGGAGCAGGGGAGGAGGTGGGAGGGAGAAGAGGGTGGGTGGGAGAGAGAGAGAGAGAGAGAGAGAGAGAGAGAATACAAATGAAAATAAATGAACATGAGAAAATAAGGCACACAATCCACTTGTAAATATATAATCTCAGTTTCCACAGGAGTGATTCTTTGGGCGGAAAATAAACACGCAGCAAATTACAAGGCCAAAACGGAGCAGCAGAAAATAAACCCGAGGGGGGTTTGGGGGGGAGGGTTGGGGGGGGGGATTCAAAGAGCTTACTGGAAAAAAAAAAAAAAAAAAAAAACCCTCACGATGCGACGCAACATTTACATGGAAAGCCCAATGCTTTCCACAGCACAAAGAGAGAAGGGCGGTGAGCTGTTTACAGTCAAAACACCATTAACACGGTAAACTGCAATGCTCTTCACAAGCTCGCCACTGCTCAAAGCGAGAACCACGGGTTTCAAACTGTTGACACTCACAACACCGCAGATAGTTCTGAAACTGAAAATATTTTTGCATCAACCAGCCACTACTTGAAAACCAGCTTTAGCTTTGCAGCCTTAGCTCACTCAGTACAGCCAGTCCTCTCTTCTCTACACAGACCCCTTGGATGTCCAGTGGGTGTCTCAATGATCCAACCTTTAGCTTCCGTCGTCAGAATTGTGGTATTCTTTGTCAACATTCACCTCTTCAGTGTAAGAGCCTTCCGACTGCAATATTTTGATGGTGGTAATTGGGGTGAAACGCTGTTAACGTCGTCTCTTTCGCCGTTCGTATGGAGAGAGTTAACACGATAAACTGCAATGCTCTTCACAAGCTCTCCACTGCTCAAAGCGAGAACCACGGGTTTCAAACTGTTGACACTCACAACACCGCAGATAGTTCTGAAACTGAAAATATTTTTGCATCAACCAGCCACTACTTGAAAACCAGCTTACGCTTGCAGCCATAGGGAAGAAAAAAATTGGTCTTTTAAAGATGTATACTGTCCTTTAAAGTTTTGTTGTTTGTTTTTCGATGTCGTAGCTGCTTTATTTGTATTTGTATTTCTTTTTATCACAACAGATTTCTCTGTGTGAAATTCGGGCTGCTCTCCCCAGGGAGAGCGCGTCGCTATACTACAGCGCCACCTTTTTTTTCTTTTTTTTTCTTTTTTTCCTGCGTGCAGTTTTATTTGTTTCTCCCATCGAAGTGGATTTTTCTACAGAATTTTGCCTGGAACAACCCTTTTGTTGCCGTGGGTTCTTTTACGTGCGCTAAGTGCATGCTGCACACGGGACCTCGGTTTATCGTCTCATCCGAATGACTAGCGTCCAGACCACCACTCAAGGTCTAGTGGAGGGGGAGAAAATATCGGCGGCTGAGCCGTGATTCGAACCAGCGCCGCGCTCAGATTCTCTCGCTTCCTAGGCGGACGCGTTACCTCTAGGCCATCACTCCACATGGAGTGTTATCGAACATGTTCTGACATTTTCGTTTATTTGTCAGAATGGTGGGTAAGTAAGAAGTTCGAAAGTGTTCTGCGTTGGACTGTGAATGTAAGTGGCAATACAGTGGGTGAAAGGCCAAAACGTTTGAGAAGAATTCTGAAGATGCGAATGAAACAAAAGGCAAGAGGAAGTGAGGATGACACATGATCAAAGACCTTGACCTTACCGAATTGTATCAATGTTCGGTGAAAGACACTACGGAAGAAGTCCAATGTCGAATGAACAGCAACAACAACAAATAAAGAATGAATTAATAATGATAATAATAATAATAATAGTCATTATAGTCATGAAATATAATACAATGCAATAGAATGCAATGCATCTTTATTCATCCATTTGTATGTTATATATATATATATATATATATATATATATATATATATATATATATGCGTGTGTGTGTGTGTGTGTGTGTGTGTGTGTGTGTGTGTGTTCATATAGCGCTAAATATTTGTGCAGAAACAAATCAAACTGCTTTCAAAACTAGCCATCATCACGCATGTATATCTCAGCTTCAGAGAGGAGAAAGACCTAACCTTTTTTTTAAAAAAAAAAAGTACAGTTCAACAGAAAGCTGGAGAAACAGCAGACCAGAGAGAGAGAGAGAGAGAGAGAGAGAGAGAGAGAGAAGAGGGTCGTTTTGGAAAGAAGTAGGTTTTAAGGCCAGACTTGAAAGAGCTGAGCCGAGTGCGGAGGTTTGACGAAACGAAAAAGGGAGCTCATTCCGACTGTCAGGTCCAGGGACAGCAGGAAAAGAGCGGAGGTCGATTGTCAGTGGAGTGTTTTGGAGTCTGGGAACGGCGGAAACAAAGTGGATCAGGAGTTGACCGTCTACAGCAAGATTGGGGGAGGGGTGTAGGGTGGTGGTGGGTGGTGGTCGGGGGGTTGGAATCTCCCCCCCTCTCTCTCTCTATCTCTCTCTCTCTGTTTGCTGTCACTTACAGATCTTCTGCTGACTTTGATAAAGACTCTTTTTTTTTCGACTCAGCATAGTCACCTCTGTCATAAATCCCAATTTAATGATCTTGCGTTACTGAAAGATTTTTGCAACTCAAAAAATATCACATCAAACGTCATCATTCCTTCTGTAACTGTATATGACGTTCACACTTATCTCACACATCTCAAACAGACAAGAACGCGTGATTTTGACAATTCAGACGGCAAAATACTGAAAATGTGTGCTTCTGTCATTACAGACTCTTTAACTTATTTGTACAACCCTTGCATTGATAAACTTATTTTCCAGAAATTTTGAAACAAGCTAAAATAATCCCACTATAAATCTGGGGATAAAACTAATCCCTCTAATTACAGACCTATTTTTATTTTATCAATTCTTTCAAAACCTTTAGAAAAGCATATCAATAAATATATTGTGTCTCATATTTCAAAGAATAAGCTTCTATATACAAATCAGTCAGGATTTAGAACAAACCATTCATGTAATACCGCATTAACAAATCTTAACAAAGAATGGCTTATGAATATAAATGATATAAAATTTACAGGGGTTTTGTTCGTCGACTTCGCAAAAGCTTTCGATGTTATTGATCATGTTCTTCTTCTGAAAAAACTGGCTAAATACAGACTTTCTGACTATGCTCTATCTAGTTAGATCATTTCTCACAAACCGTCCACACAGGATTTTCTTAAGTATTGCGCAATCTAGATTCCAAACACAGTCATTCGGTATCCCTCAATGATCTGTACTCGGTCCACTTTCTTTTCCCTTTATATTAACGATCTTCTTCTGTTCATTACAAATGGATTCTGTTAACTTTTCGCTGACGATACGTCCATTCACTCGAAGCATTATAACCAAAACGAACTATCTACCACTCTGCAAAATAATGTTAATCAGCTGATTAAATGGACTGAACTTAACCACATGTCACTGAAAGATCAGAAAACAAAATACATATTAATTACCTCTGAAAAAAACGACAAAATATTACAACATCTATCCCCTCTATACACACAGGAAATACGCTGATTGACGAAGTAAAATGTCACAAAGTTCTAGGAGTAACCGTTGATAATAATCTCTCCTGGTCATCCCTTTGATGATGTGTGCAAGCGCATCTCTCAAAAGGTGTTCCAGCTCTCAAAAATTAAAAACCTTCTCGATCTTAAAGCACGAAAACAATTTTATCATGCATTTATTTAATCATCTATCGATTATGCCCCAACTCTACATGACACGTGCAGTGCCAATACATTGAAACCACTATCTAGAATCCATAAACGAGTTCTTAAGATTGTAGTGTCAAAATCTCCTAGTTTTATTTCTGGAGACTATCTAACCATGAACATCTTCCACTAACACACAAATTACATTATAATAAAGCAGTGATGACGTTTCGTATAATGAACGGCTTTGCACTTCCAACACTAACTGTCAGATTTCAACAAAACCAGTCAAGATACACAGATGATATGGTCATCTGAAAACCCAGACTAGACCTCTTTAAAACTAGCCTTGTTTACTCAGGAGGGACACTTTGGAACTCGTTACCTACGATTATGGAAAATAAAAGCAGTATTTGTTCCTTTAAAACAGCTTATAAAACGTTTCTACTTAAGGGAATGAAAAAATTAGTGTAGACAACATGTTGATTATCTTGTTAGATGCTGTGTTATTACCCTTTTTTTCACGTTGACCAGTGTTATTGGAGACCCAAAATAATCATCGGTCTATCATCGTAAATTAAATATCTCTGATAATAATCATATTTTCGTCTGAATGTTGAAATCTCAGGATCTCACTTTGGGCGTGGGGCTGGAGGGAAGGAGACCCGGTGCGAGTTGGGATAGTGAGTTCACGTAGTTTGTTGTCTTGTAGTAGTCGTTTTCATTAGTTCTTCATGTGATTTTCGGTGGATTTTGGTTTTTGATATCTTTCTTGTTAACAGTTCTGTGTCCATGTGCTCTAATCCCCACATCCCTCTTTTTTTCCTTTCTTTTTTTTTTTTTTTTTTTCAATACCCCGGGGCTGGGTGGAAAAAAGCCTATGTTTTGCTTATCTCATCACCCTGGTAAAATAAAATATCGTTTCGTTTCATTTCGTTTCGATTATGCTCTCTGTTTGTCTGTCTGTCTGTCTGTTTGCTTGTGTGTGTGTGTGTGTGTGTGTGTGTGTGTGTGTGTGTGTGTGTGTGTGTGTGTGTGTGTGTGTGTGTGTGTGTGTCAAGTCAAGTCAAGTCAAGATTTTATTTCATGATGGTAAATTGAATAAGCAACAATTGCTTTTTTACATCAAGCCATCAATGAAAATAATAATAATAATAATTAAAGAGAAGGGGAAAACAGAAAACAAATTGAAGAAAAAATTTAGGGGAGAGAGAGAGAGAGAGAGAGAGAGAGAGAGAGAGAGAGAGAGAGAGAGACAAGCAGAAGAAGAGCAACAACAACAACAAAATGCATATATATATATATATATATATATATATATATACAAGAATACTGTGATAAAGAAATACAAAATTGCATTTCCATTTCGCGCACACACACACACACACACACACACACACACACACACACACACACCACTGAAACACACACACACACCACTGTGTGTGTGTGTGTGTGTGTGCGCGCGCGCGCGTTAGAAAGAGAGAGAAACAGACAGACAGACAGAGAGATGGGTGCAGAGATAAAGAGAGACAGGAGAATGACCAGTGATGGGGCTGCTGTCCGTGAATCTATCTATCTGCCCACCGGTGACCGCGATCAATGATCATTCTTGGACTGAACAGCATCGCTTTCTCCTTCACCAAGAATGCTTCCCATGTCAGTCAGCACCCACATTGCCTCCATACCATTCAGTCTGGAACTGGGGGATGAACGAGGTGGTGTCCTCTGTTCCGTGTAACCTCCCACTAACCCCTGACCCTCCTGACCCCCCCCCCCCCCCGCACCCCCCTCCCCCCTCCCCTCTAATCCCCCGAACCAACTGCATCCCCACCCCCCTCACTAATCCTAATCCCCCTACCCTCCTGCACTCCCCCGGACCCCACTACTGACCCGAGACCCTCCAGCCCCCCCCTCCCCCCACCCCCAATAACCCCCGACCCTTCTGCCCCACCCACTAGCCCATGATTCTCCTGCCCCCCCCCCCCCCCCACTAACCCCTGAATCCCCTGCCCCCCCACTAACCCCAGAAATATTGCCCCCTCCCCCCCCCCAACCAATCCCCGAAAATCTTGCCCCCCCCCCCACCTCCACTAACCCCTGATACTCCTGCCCCCCCCCCCCACCCCAACCCATCCCCGACAATCTTGCCCCCCTTCCCCCCCAACCCATCCCCGACAATCTTGCCCCCCTCCCCCCCACTAACCCCTATATATATATATATGTGTGTGTGTGTGTGTGTGTGTGTGTGTGTGTGTGTGTGTGTGTGTGTGTGTGTGTGTGTGTGTGTGTGTGTGTGAGTTGTTCATGCGTGTGTATGTGTGTTTCTATGGCCAGAGATCTGAGTAGCTCCTGGTATGTTCAATACTAGCAATAGTTTACTGTGGCGGCAAAAATTACAGGGAAAGCAGTAGAAGAGAGCTGCTGGAAGATAAAATACACACAGTTCCATTGCAAGGTTTGGCGGGAGGGAGGGA
>NC_134896.1:17764901-17769901 GCF_041734735.1 Babylonia areolata | reverse complement strand
CCGTGATTCGAACCAGCGCGCTCAGTTTCTCTCGCTTCCTATGCGGACGCGTTACTTCTAGGCCATCACTCCTACAACAACAATCACGTACTACTACTGCCGCACGTTACCAAGAGAGCAGTAAAGTGTCCTGGTGAGACTTCGCACCGGTCACAAACAGACTGAACAATCACATGTACCGAAAACTGAAGCTGGTGCCATCTCCCACCTCCTTGCTCCTGTAAGACAGTAAGCCCAGACAGTGGAGCACCCCCTGCCCCCCCCCCCCCACCCCCCAAACCACCCCCACCCCCCACACCACCCTCCTGTTCAAAGAGGCAAGGCCGCACGAGATGTGTGTGGCCTGTCGACACTCCACTCACGCCCACACTATAATTATGGCAGCCATGATGAACTGGAGAAATCAACGTCCTTCATCGTCACAACCGGACTGATGGTGTAGCTGTGAATGACGAGAAGAAGAAGAAGACACCTAGTGGAAGCCGGACGATGTCAGCTCTTGGTTCTTTCTCCATGTGATATGACTTCTCCCCCTCCATTCTGTTACGTGTATACACAAGCGCCCATGTGAGCGTGCGCGCCACACACACACACACACACACACACACACACACACACACAATAATATATATGGGCATGCGTGCGCGCGCCACACACACACACACACACACACACACACATGGGCATGCACGCAAGCATTTTTTTTCCTCCAGTATCAACTGCCCTGCCAAATAACACGTAGAAGAGCTCTGCACAAGGGTTGCTTCCCCAGTAAGGAAAGTAAAACAGGCCCCCTATAGCCCCCTCCCTTCCTACCACTCTTCACCCTCACCCCTCCCGTCTCCCTCCCCATCACCCCCACGTCCGGCCCCCCCCCTCCTCCCCCCAACACACACACACACACACACACACACACCACATGCGTACGCACGTGCGCGCTCAAGCTTATATACGCATTTTCAGTATCTCTGTCTTTGCCACCAATCTCTCACTCCCTTCCTCCACCGTTCTCTCTTTTTCACACACACCCCCACCCCCCACCCCCACCCCCCACCCCCCCACACACACACATTCACACTCCTAACCCACTACTGCACCACCCCCTTCCTCTTTCCAAACCCACACTCAAACCTCCTCCCCCGGGCCCATTGATCTGACAGCTTTGGAAGCATCATGAAGTCCCCCCGTCTGATCACAGTTGATACGTATCCCCAAGCGACAGGCGATCTATGGGCGAATATCGATTCGGGTACTATTTTTATATACATATATACGAAGCCTACTTATCACGAGACTAAAGCCTGTCGGAGACACTGCTGCTGGTGGCCAGACCCGAACGGGATTTCTCTGTCATCAGGGTAGTCGTTACGAAAAAGTTTTACACCATATGGAGTTCTTCACATCAATAGTCTGAGGATTGGGATTGCTCGACATAGCCTGAAACCAGTGGTGTACCTATTTATGCCTGCTGACGTAGGTACAGTTACGTGAGTGGAGGAGGATTGGGGGGGTGGGGGGGGGCAGGGGGAGGGAAGGAGAGGAAGTTGGGAGAGGGAGGTGGATGGGGAGCGGGGTGTATGGAGGGAGGGGGCAGTTTTGTGTGTGAGTTGTGTGTGTGTGTATGTATGTATGTATGTATGTATGTATGTTTGAGTGTGTGTTTGTGTGTATGATTGTGTGTGTGTGTGTGAGCGCGCGCGCGTGTGTGTGTGTGCGTGCGTGCGTGCGTGCGTGTGTGTGTGTGTGCGTGTGAGCGTGTACTTACAATAACGTTTACCAAAGCAGAACTCGTTTCAAAGCAAAATGGTGGATAAGTCTTCAACTCTGATCTTAACACTTTGCATCATTGCACTCAAGGTTCTTGTCCAGAACACCAAACCCAACCCCTCCCTTCGATGCATTGCCGTCCTGACGTTGCCCCGGTCTGTATGTAATACAAACTAGAGGCAGTCAAAGCTGGGTCTATTCTTCACGACGCCAATCAGTTTGCCCGCGTCACCCCACATCATATACAAATCATCCAAGACGCGTATTGCGATCACATACACACATGTCCAACAATGTGTTTTGCTCATGCATTGGACCTTCGATTATTTCTGCACTATTCTGCCCTGACCTTTCCTACCTGTCGGCAGATATGCGATGCAAAAAGACGCACAATGCAATCAATAATGTTTTTCATGTAGATGGAAACAGCCCTCCAGTTTCAGTTTCTAAAGAAGGGTGTCACTGCACTCGGACAAATCCATACATGCTGCACCTCTTCTTCTAGGCAGATGCCTGACCAGCAGCACAACCCAACGCGCAGTCAGGCCTCGAGTTCATGCATATATGTATATGTATCTATATAAATAAATAAATATATATATATATATATTTGTGTACTTATCGGAACGGATTTCTTCTCCAAGAGTTTGCCCAGCAGACAACACCAATGTTGCCATTGGTTCTTTTTGTCAGTGCGCCAAGTGCGTGCTGCACAAGGGGACCTGGGTTTATACAGTATAATCCTGAAGCTCAGTTCGATTTTCCAGTCAAACTTTAGAGAAAGGGCGAGAGACCCAGGTTTCAAACCTAGTAAACTATTCTGCCACCTTCCTCCCAGCCCCCAAAACATGGCGTCAAGGACCAGTTTCAGTTTCAGTTTCAGTAGCTCAAGGAGGCGTCACTGCGTTCGGACACATCCATATACGCTACACCACATCTGCCAAGCAGATGCCTGACCAGCAGCGTAACCCAACGCGCTTTGTCAGGCCTTGAGAAAAAATATAATAATAATAATAATAATAATAATAATAATAATAATAATAATAATAATAATAATAAATAAATAAATAAATAAATAATAATATTTTTAATAAAAAATAAATAAATAATAAATAAATAAATTACTTAATTAATAATAATAATAATAATAATGAGAAAAAAAAGTCAAGGACCAACTCTGATTCAGTCACGGAAGGAACAAAAGGAGCAGAAATATCATCATCCATTCCTCTACGCATTCATACAGGAGCGCGGGCACGAGCTTCCCATGCAAATGACCCCCAGCCATCGGCCAATCCATTAGCCCCACGTGTCTTGGAAGTGACTGGAATGTGGGGGGAGGGGGAGGGGGGAGAGTGAGGAAGTGGTTTTCCACGGGAGGAAACGGGCAAACGAATGAACGATCGATTCCCTAATGAAGAACGAAACTTACATAACGATTGGGTACCAGGAGGTCACTGGCGCCTGATGTTGTTCTGATGACTGTCATCGAGTGTTTTGCTGAGCTGTTCCGTTGGTAGAGTCGAAGAAAGATGGAATGAAGGGAGTGGTGAAGGGGGCTGGGGGGTTGGGGGTTGGGGGCTGGGGGGTGTTTGTGTAGCATGGTGAAGCAAGCCCTCCAAACGTTCTCCCCTTCATCAGGGCAATCCACGTCGCAACTATGAGTCACGGTGATTTACATAATCATTATGGAACTACAAGGACCGATGAAGTAAATGAGTACCATAAAACAAACCAACAGTCTTACCCCCCCCCCCCCATCCCCCCTCAAACCCCCACCCGCACCACCACCACCCTCACACCCCCAAGAGCCGCTAAACCCCTTACCAAACTGATTATTCAAGCAGCTTTAGAATGATCATGAAGTGATGAGAGTTGACACATATTCCCAGGGCAGAAAAAAACAGACAGAGGAAAAATCGATTTCAGTGCTAGTAATTATGACGCCTAAGTATCGCATGTCTGAGTACTGTCAGAGAGAGGGTTACAAAGCTCCTGGCTCTGTTGAGGAGAGAGGGTTTCAAAGCTGCTGGCTCGTTTGAGGAGAGGGGTTTCAAGAGCCATCCTGCTCTGTTAGGGGGTGTGGTTACAAACTTGGCTCTGTTAAGAGTTTCAATGCTGCTGCTATGTAGAGGTGAAGGTTTCAAAGCTCTGCTCGTTTTGATGAGTGGTTTCAAAGCATCCTAGCTCTTTGCGAGGAAAAGATTTCAAAGCTCCAGCTCTGTGAGGTAGAAGGTTTCAAAGCACCTGTTCTGTTGAAGGGGAGTGTTTCCAAGCTCCTCTCTGTTGAGGTGAGAGGGGTATTCATACTCTCTCTGTTGAGGTGAGAGGGGTTTCAAACTCCTGCTTCTTTGAGGGGAGAGGTTTCAAACCTCCTGGCTCTGTTGAGGAGAGTGTTTAGAAGTTTCAAATCTCTGCTGTTGAGGGGAGAGGTTCAACTCCTGCTCTGCGTTGACGAAGGGGTTTCAAACTTCTAACTCATTTGAGGATCCCCTGCATCAGTCCCCCACTCGTGCCTTTGGACTCTGTTGAGGTGAGAGGGTTTCAAAGCTTCTAGCTCTGTTGAGAGGAGAGGATTTCAAAGCTCCTGGCTCTGTTGAGGTGAGAGGGTTTCAAAGCTCCTGGCTCTGTTGAGGGGAGAGGGTTTCAAAGCTCCCCGTTTGTAACGCGTTTAGAGCTTGGTCTCTGACAGAGGGTAGGCGCTGTATAAGTATCTACATCACCATCATCATCATCATCATTATCCGTGAAGGCCCTGCTCATCTTCCGGTCTCACCCCACTGTCCATACAAATTTTCAAACTATACGAACAGACATACATGCGCGCGCGCGCGTGTCTGTATGTGTGTGTGGGGGGGGGGTGGGGTGGGTGTGGGGGGGTGGTGGGGGGGGGTGTAGGATGTGTGGGGGGGTGGGGGGCATGGGGGTGAGGAGGTGGATGTGTGTGTGTGTGTGTGTGTGCGAAAGATCAAAGCATGTTCCATGATTTCTTCACTGTTGAGCTAACATCTCCCGTACGCTGTCTGCAGCCATCGCTGAAGGCATGACAAAGATGCTCCTTACCTCCTGCAGTCGAAAACTACAGTTGATGCTAATGGAAGTACAGACGTCAACGAGGACCCAGTCCGATCGACATGGAGACATACACAAGGGTGATAATTCCATTCATACCACTTCAGCAAAGTCCGTCCATCCATCACTCTCTCCAGGCTACAGCAGGCACGATCTCCCAT
>NC_134896.1:17752401-17759901 GCF_041734735.1 Babylonia areolata | reverse complement strand
CCCATGCAAATGCAGCCATTATTCCACCTGGACCTTGAAATTAGCCCTGTGTGGTTTGGGGGCAGGAAACTGAGAGTGGGTGGAGTGGGTGGTTAGGGAGGAAGAGGGGAGAAAGAGAGGAGGGTGGTGCTGGTAGTAGAATGTGAGGAAAGGGAGTGGGGAAGGGATGCGATGGGGGTGAGGGGAGGGGGGAGTGATCTGCCGAGGAAATTAGCACAACATAGAAGCGATCGAGAAGTCCATGAAGAGCAAAGCTTTCATAATGATTGTTGACACACGAGAGCGTTTGAGCCGAATGTCATCAGTTGATCAGTGTCGTCATGATTATGGATTTTGCTGTTGCTATTTTTGACAGTAAGTCAACGAGAGAGACTCAGTTTCAAAGAAGCGTCAAAGCGTATGGTCAGTCCCATATACGCGGCAGCACATCTGTTCAAGTAGTGTGAGAGTGTCTGTGCATGAAGAGAGACAGACAGACAGACAGACGGAGAGATACTCTGGATCATGCGCACGCACAGAGAGGGATTCATGTGATGAACTCAGTTCGTGATTCTTGTATTTCAATGTGGGAACAGAACATTGCGGCTGGACAGTGAGTAACAGAGAAAGGGAGGGGCGGAGAGACAGACAGACAGACAGAGAGAGAGAAACAGAGATAGAGAGACACAGAGAGAGTTCTTCAGAAGAGGAACTCACGACTCAGTGACTGAGTCAGAGAGACAGAGTGAGAACACTGAGAGAGAGAGAGAGGGGGGGGGCTGAAGAGAGAGACAGGGACACAAGAGAGAGAGAGATTCAAAGATGAACTCAGCACGTAATTTCAAGTGTTTGCAGTGGCCATTGCTGCTGGATAGAGTGTCTGTCTGGATCTGTGTCTTTGTCTGTGTGTGCGTGTGTATCTGTATATGTCCGCGTGTGTGCATGAGGGAGAGGAACTCAACTCAACATGTGAACTCAGTTCACTGAGTTCTGGACTATAGCTGCTAGTGGGGGTGGGGGGCGGGGGGCGGGCAGGGATGAGGGGGTGGGCGGTGCGCGTACGCGTGCGCGGGTGCGTGCGTATGTGTGTGTGTGTGTGTGTGTGTGTGTGTTTGCATGTGAGAACACCGACACGCACTTCGTCCTCAGAAACCAGCTCGCACTCCACGTAATCTGCTTGCCCACGCGAGGAAAGTAATTTCACGCCAATTTCTGGCCCGCCCACAACACGGCCAACACCCGATACATCATCAGCAGTTATCTCTTACGTATCTTCATCCTGCCCTTTCCTGGCCAGGCATGCTGTGTTTAGCCCAGATGACTGCAATTTTGTCAGAAGGTCAACACGGTCACGATGTAAGTGAAGAAGTGGTTGGTATAGTTTCAGTCTCAGTTTCTCAAGGACGCGTCACTGCGTTCGGATATATCCATAATTCGCTTCGCCACATCTACTACTTGGCAGATGCCTAACCATCAGCATAACCAAACGCGCTTAATCAGGCCTTGAGTGCGGGCATAATATTTGTTGGTACCTATCCGAGTGGATTTCTTCTGCATTTTCTTTCCTGTGGACAACACTCTCGTTGCCACGGGTTCTTTTTCTGTGCGCCAAGTGCGTGATGCACACGGGACCTCGGTTTATCGCCTCATCCGAACGACTACACACTCAGTTTGGTTTTCCAGTCAAACGTGGATGAAAAAGCGAGAGCGGGATTCGAACCCAGATCGGACTGATGGAAATGGTTTGAGCCCCATCAGATTTTTGTTCGGCCCATGGCCATGGCCGGCTCCAGCATAGAACTGGGTGTGCAAGAGACAGAAATTGGACCACACAGTCCAGTGTCATCCACCTCTCAGATGCGTCTTTGGGTGTTATGCTCATATTCTCCGACATACACTGCACGTCTGTGTATCTCTCAGCCGGGATATCACACACACACACACACACACACACACACACACACACACAAAATGTGCATGCATGAATGTCTTCGTAGTCAAGTCCTGAGAGTCTCCAGCTTGCAGAATAGAATAAGAAGTCGCTTCATCAACATCAAGAGGACATACACCCATCTGCCTTTCAAATGGACTCGCCCACACATACACGGAAAGGCAAGCGCGGCCTGACAAACAGAGACTCATTTGCATGCTTATCACCAACAGCGACAGAGGAACCAACGGACTTGTAGGGGCGAAAGATAGCGGAGATGCGGGAAGGTGATTTTTAAGGAGGGAGGGTGGAGAGGAGGGGGAGGGGGCAGAGGTGAGTGTTTGCAAAGAGATGAGGGGCCGGTGAAGATGGTGGTGGGGTGGACAGACAGCAAAAGCGAACGATCCGATGTTTGGACCGATCATTAATCACGCCCATGCCATAACGCATTTTCCCCAGGACAACCGACCTTAGATCACGGCAGCTCTGGGCAGGAACGTATGTTTCACGATGATCAATTCTGTTCTATTGTTCAGGCTGACTCCTCAACCGTGCATACATAATTATATACACATAGCCGGCTTAAAGTCAGACGGTGCAGAAACGCCTCTCTAAGTTCGAACAGATGTCGGCAAAGAGACTGATGATTTTGAAAGGCCTAAAGTCTGTCAGTCCAGAATAGAAGAGATTTTGCTAAAGACACTGGTGATTTCCAAAGGCCCAGAGTCAGACAGTCCAGCGTCAGACTTCACAATCTGCGCAGCGAGGAGGGACTGTCAGTCACTGCCCCATTAGCCTGTCCATCCACTTCCGACGCTGTATCAATCACCACCCACAGCGCTACTCCAAAATCTCCCGAAATAAAACTCACTGATCTCTCTCTCTCTCTCTCTCTCTCTCTCTCTCTCTCTCTCTCTCTCTCTCTCCTTCTTCTTCTTCTTCTTCTTTTTCTTCTTCTTCCTCAAGAGAGAGAGACAGAAAGACAGAGAGAGAGAGAGAATGACTGCTGGATGACTAGTGAAACAACTTTGCACAACACTGTCACGGTTCGTTCTCTCTCTCTCTCTCTCTCTCTCTCTCTCTCCTTTTGCACAACACTGTGTCACGGTTCGTTATTCTTCGTCGAACCAGTGACCACCACCAAGAACATTCGACGTTCGTCGCCCAAAAAATGTAGCAGAAGAAAAATCCATCTTTGCACACTACCTCAGAATGAATGCGTATGATGTGGTATGGAAGAATCACTAACGAGGCGGCGTCTGATATTACCGACAACATTGTAACAACCCACAGAAGGAATAAATTCTTTTTAAATCATTAGACGATCGTGTTGTTTTTTTCTTCCACACCCACTTCAGATCTTTCCTCTACTCCAGAACAACTGTGTCCCCTTCCTCTGAATGCCCTTTGTCTGATAATCATGTACTCACATCTTTACCCAGCTTTGCTTTTTTTCTGCTGAAGAATATTCATAACTTCGTGACGACGTTCACCATGGCATTGGATTTCGCCCAAAGAAAGAGTGTATATTATATCTTTTGGATAATCAAGCCTTCCAACCACACATACTCATGCATGATTGGGTCCGACAAATGGGTAGGCGCCTTAATTGGGTTGTTACTGGGCCCAGTATATCGACCACCACCTTAATGAGATTGTCAAATAACCGAGCTGGTTGGTGGATCGTCATCCCAATGGGGTTGTCACTCAGTCACATAGTGAATCACCGCTATTGGATGGGGCTGTCATGTTACCGGGTCCAATTGTCAATCACCGCCTTAATGAGGTTGTCGTATGACAGGGTCCGATAAGTGGAACGCCTTCTTAATGAGGTTGTCGTATGACAGGGTCCGATAAGTGGAACGCCTTCTTAATGAGGTTGTCGTGTGACAGGGTCTGATAAGTGGAACGCCTTCTTGATGAGGTTGTCGTGTGACAGGGTCTGATAAGTGGAACGCCTTCTTAATGAGGTTGTCGTGTGACAGGGTCTGATAAGTGGAACGCCTTCTTGATGAGGTTGTGGTATGACGGGGTCCGATAAGTGGAACGCTTTCTTAATGAGGTTGTCGTATGACAAGGCCCAATAAGTATAATGCCTTCTTAATGAGGTTGTCACGCGACTGGGTCCGATAAGTGGAACGCCTTCTTAGTGAGGTTGTGGTATGACGGGGTCCGATAAGTGGAACGCCTTCTTGATGGGGTTGTCGTATGACGGGGTCCGATAAGTGGAACGCCTTCTTGATGAGGTTGTGGTATGACGGGGTCCGATAAGCGGAACGCCTTCTTGATGAGGTTGTGGTATGACGGGGTCCGATAAGTGGAACGCTGTCTTAATGAGGTTGTCGTATGACAAGGCCCAATAAGTATAATGCCTTCTTAATGAGATTGTCACGCGACTGGGTCCGATAAGTGGAACGCCTTCTTTGTGAGGTTGTGGTGTGAAAAAGTCAGAAAAGTGGAACGCCTTCTTGATGAGGTTGTGGTATGACGGGGTCCGATAAGTGGTACGCCTTCTTAATGAGGTTGTCGTGTGACAGGCTCTGTTAATTGGAACGCCTTCTTAATGAGGTTGTCGTGTGACAAGGTCCGATAAGTGGAACGCCTTCTTAATGAGGCTGTCGTGTGACTGGGTCCGATACGTGGAACGCTTACTTAATGAGGTTGTCGTATGACAAGGCCCAATAAATGTAATGCCTTCTTAATGAGATTGTCACGCGACTGGGTCCGATAAGTGGAACGCCTTCTTAGTGAGGTTGTGGTGTGAAAAAGTCAGAAAAGTAGAATGCCTTCTTGATGAGGTTGTCGTATAACAGGGTCCGATAAGTGGTACGCCTTCTTAATGAGGTTGTCGTGTGACAGGCTCTGTTAAGTGGTACGCCTTCTTAATGAGGTTGTCGTGTGACAGGCTCTGTTAAGTGGTACGCCTTCTTAATGAGGTTGTCGTGTGACAAGGTCCGATAAGTGGAACGCCTTCTAAATGAGGTTGTCGTATGACCGGGTCCGATAAGTGGAACGCCTTCTTAATGAGGTTGTCGTATGAAAAGTTCCGATAAGTGGAAGCCTTCTTAATGAGGCTGTCGTATGAAAAGTTACGATAAGTGCAACGCCTTTTTAGTTAGGTTGTGGTATGAATAGATCAGACAAGTGGAATGCCTTCTTAATGAGGTTATCGTATGACTGGGTCCGAAAGTGAATCCTCGCCAACGTGTCTAGAGTGGGAAAGAATATACAAGGTGGGGATGACAATATTTTCAATTTACGTTGTTTGCGAATCGAGAAACTGTGAGACACTATCCTGTGAGTTTTACCATACTTGAGTTGTTGATTTGGGTATTGATTTCTAGCAGAGTGGATAAGTGTCATTCAATTGAATATAGAAGGTATTTCTGATAGCTAAGGGTAATGATCATGAAGAAATCAATGTGCAAATGTATACTATTTTGCAGAAATGAAATTTCGCGTGTGCATGCGCGTGCACACTCCACGTGATAATAATATAGGCTGCATAAACATAAATGGCAAATACCTATGTGATGCATATGTAAACACACAGTCACACACAGACACAAACATAGACACCACACACACACACACACACACACACACACACACAACACAACACAACACAACACAACACAACACAAGCACATACACATACACACAAACATACATGCAAAAGGAACACTTTATTTCGTCTACACATTACCATCTCCGGTCCCATGCGGACAAAATGGCGTGTCCTCGGGACACAAGTCTGTGATAATTAGGGGCCCACATGATGTTCACGAAACAGAGGTCAGGAATACGGACAGTGGGACAATTTTAACCCATCTACCTGTCACCTTGTGTGCGTGGTGGTTGTTTTTTTTCGTGTGTGTGTGTGTGTGTGTGTGTGTTTGGAGGGAGGGGGAGGGTTCTGGAGTAAATATTTGACACTAGGCATTCACATTAATTAGACATGCAATGTCGGTGTTTGCCAGTGTACGTTAAATTCTTAGTTTGGGTGACAGCTTTACGCTTTACTAGCTGTGCACTGGCGTCACCCAGTATGTATAATTAATTTAGCCTAACAGGAAACAGCTCTGTGCTCTCTCTCTCTCTCTCTCTCTCTCTCTCTCTCTCTCTCTCACCCAGTATGTATATTTAATTTAGCCTAACAGGAAACAGCTCTGTATTCTCTCTCTCTCTCTCTCTCTCTCTCTCTCTCTCTCTCTCTCTCTCTGCCCCCCCCCCCCCCCCCCCCCCCCCCCCCCCCCTTTGTCTCTCTGTCTGTCTGTTAGTACATACATACATGCATAGATAGCAAGAGAGAGAGACGGAGAGAGAGAGAGAGACCAATATGACAGTAGAGGAAAACAAAATCAGGGTAAACAACATGACATTCATTCATTAAGATTGAAATAAAGACATATATATTTTTTTTTTAATCGAAAAAAAAAAAAAGACTAGATGAAAACTTGCACAATGACATGTTTCAGTGTATAAAGAAAAGATCAACATACAATTTAGCGCCTTGTCAAGATGAGTGGAGTGATGGCCTAGAGGTAACGCGTCCGCCTAGGAAGCGAGAGAATCTGAGCGCGCTGGTTCGAATCACGGCTCAGCCGCCGATAATTTCTCCCCCTCCACTAGACCTTGAGTGGTGGTCTGGACGCTAGTCATTCGGATGAGACGATAAACCGACGTCCCGTGTGCAGCATGCACTTAGAGCACGTAAAAGAACCCACGGCAACAAAAGGATTGTTCCTGGCAAAAATTATTTAGAAAAATCCACTTCGGTAGAAAAACAAATAAAACTGCGCGCAGGAAAAAATACCAAAAAATGGGTGGCGCTGAAGTGTAGCGATGCGCTCTCCCTGGGGAGAGCAGCCCGAATTTCACACAGAGAAATCTGTTGTGATAAAATGAATTACAAATACAAATACAAGATGAGAGTGAAAGGGAGATAGTAACGGCATGCACGATGAGGCTGGGAGGAAGCGAGGGGGTGGGGGGGGCCGTGTGGGAGTCGTGGTGAGTGGGGCATAGGGAAAACGAAGGGAAAGGAATGGAAACGATACAAAATTTTATTTCAAGAAGGAAGTGGGTATAATCATTAACCAGTGTGTGTGTGTGTGTGTGTGTGTGTGTGTGTGTGCATCCAGCCCTCTGGGCAAAAACAACGCAAGAAAATCATGAAAATGCATAAAACATATGAGCAGGTCATATTCCATACACCAAGAGTGAGAGAGAGAGACAGAGAGACAGAGACAGACATAGAGACAGAGAGAGAGAGACAGAGCTAGATAGACAGACAGCGAGACAGAGAGCGACACACACAGATAGAGACAGAGAAAGAGACAGAGAGACTGGGGAAAAAAAGACTGAACAGCTTCATCAATACTGAATGATCATCAACACCACTTTGGGTACAGTACTGGTGTCACATTTGAAAGATTCACACACACACACACACACACACACACACACACACACACACACACACACACACACACACACACACACACATCATGAAAATTCACATGAAACTTTTTCTTTTAAATTTACAATGTTGATTTTTTTTTTTTTTTTTTTTGATAATGTTTTGGGAT
>NC_134896.1:17742401-17747401 GCF_041734735.1 Babylonia areolata | reverse complement strand
TGTGGGCATGGATAACAAGGATATACAGATTATAACACTCGGGTTTAGGCCTAAAATGTTTGGACAAGGCTTTTGGCCTGACATTGTAAGGTTGGGCTGAGGGCCTAAACCAGGCCTTCGAGAACAAATGCCTGAGGAAGCTCCTTCAAATTTCCTGGATCGAGCACAGGACCAATGAATATGTACGGAGCAGAATTAAGAACTTTGCTGGACCTCAGGAACCTCTCCTTTCAACTGTGAAGAGACGCAAGCTGATATGGTTTGGGCACAACACTCGACACACCAGTCTGTCCAAAACAATCAAGCAAGGCACCATCGAGGGCGGGAGAAGAAGAGGAAGACAGTGGAAGAACTGACATGAGAACATCAAACAATGGACCGGACTCCATACATTTGAGCTGCTGCCGGAGACAGATGGAGAAGGGAGGTTGCGTCTGCGGTCCTCATGTTTCCCCAAACTACTTAGTAGTTATGGGCTTGAGGTGAGGTGAGGTGAAGTGAGTATGGGCCGGTGACTGTAAGACTAGGTTTGGGCATAAATTGTGAATATGGGTTTGGGCCTAAAATTGTAAGACCAGGCTTTTTGGTCTAGAACTGTGAAACTGTAAAACTGTGATATGCCAATAACTGGAAGACTAGGCTTCGGCAAAAAAGAATCTCCATCCTTGGAGTAGATGGTATGTTAAATGTCCTCTCTCTCTCTCTCTCTCTCTCTCTCTCTCTCTCTCTCTCTCTCTCTCTCTCTCTCTCCCCATACTCCTCTCTCCTCCACTCTCTTTCTCTGTCCCTTCCTATCGCTCTCTCTCTCTCTTTCTCTCTCTCACAAACCCATACACACACGTAATGCGCGCGCGCATGCACACACACACACACACACATACACACACACATACATACACGCACGCACGCACGCACGCACGCACGCATGCACGCACGCACCCGCACTGCCTTCCGGCAATGGATGATGAATAGTGAGTGATCAACAAATATTATTTATGACAGCAAACAGGAAGCGGCCTTGACAGGTAGTCCCTCGATCACTTGGCATGCCCACTGGAAACACGACAGTGAGCAGAAATGCAAAACGGTGGCAATGGGGACATGGAGGCGAGAATGGGTATAAGGAGTGTGTGAATGTGCCTGCGCCGGCGGGCGCGCGCGCGCGCGTGTGTGTGTGTTTCTTTGGATGTAGTGGGGGGAGGGGTGTGTGGAGGGGGTGAAGGGACTGAGAGTGGATGGAGGTGGTGGGGGGGGGGGGGGGTAGGGGAAATTTATTTTCGTCCCTCGTGCTGATGGAAGAGGAAGAGGAGGAGGAGGAGGAGGAATTTTGTTTAATGTCCCGTCACACATATTGGTGAGGAAATATCATCATCATCATCAGTATCAATATTATTACCATTATCATTGTTATTATCATCATTATCATTACCATGCAGTCCTAGAGAGGCGGATACAGAGAAAGAGAGAACGACAACAACAATGACAAAAGCTTAGATGAACTGGGGCCTTCTGCCCGTGTCAACCGCATGGGGGCAGGCCAGAGAAATAAAGAGAGAAAAACAGACAGACAGACAGGCAGACAGAGACAGAGACAGAAGAAGACAAATAAAGACAGAGACAGAGACAGAGAGAAACAGACGGAGAGATAGACATAATATATGAATAGATACACAGAAAGAGACACAGAGAGGCAGAGAACTAGACAGAGAGAGAAAGACAGAGACAGATATGATATGATGATTTATTGTCAAAAGCATTGACAGCCATTTTGACAAGGGGCTGGGGAGGGGGGGCGGGGGGGGGGTTACAAAAAACTAATTAAACAAATACCACGAAACACACACCGCAACAACTGTATGCAAGAAAAAGGGTAGGGGAAAAAGAACAACAAAAAGAGCAAACAACATATGGACCATCCCTGGTCATAATTCATTCGCTTTTACAATAATTAGTGAATGCGTTTATTGATTAGCATTTAGGGGGTCATCTGTATATAATTACGCACCTTCTACTTGATTCTTTATACTGTCTGCCCATTTTCTAGTGCTTTCTGCCTACAGTTAAGTGCGACGGTAAGAAATTTTGACATAGCTGTTACCATTACTTCGTTCTCGTTTGTTTTGTTGTTGTTTTTGTGGTGGTGGTTGTTGTTTTTGTGGGGTTTTTTTGTTTTTGTTTTTTTTAGCACGTGTTGCATGCGGGTCAAGTCATCAACGGGACTTAATTAAGACAGAGAAAGAGAGACAGACAAGAGAGAACACTGCAACAAACGATCTGGCATTTTTGTTCCTTTCGAAAGTAGATGCATGCATACATGACATTTTGGAGTTCTGCTGGCACTCCGTAAAGCCTTCCTGACAAAACAAACCTGAAACAAATGAAACTGCTTTCCGGAACCTTGCATGATACTTGGGACCACCATGTTGTGGATGACATTTACCACAGGTATATCTATGACGCCAAGCAATACCTTGCAACAACACACCGGAAAAAAATATTTGTATTTGTATTTCTTTTTATCACAACAGATTTCTCTGTGTGAAATTCGGGCTGCTCTCCCCAGGGAGAGCGCGTCGCTATACTACAGCGCCACCCTTTTTTTTTTTTTTCCTGCATGCAGTTTTATTTGTTTTTCCTATCGATGTGGATTTTTCTACAGAATTTTGCTAGGAACAACCCTTTTGTTGCCGTGGGTTCTTTTACGTGCTCTAAGTGCATGCTGCACACGGGACCTCGGTTTATCGTCTCATCCCAATGACTAGCGTCCAGACCACCACTCAAGGTCTAGTGGAGGGGGAGAAAATATCGGTGGCTGAACCGTGATTCGAACCAGCGCGCTCAGATTCTCTCGCTTCCTAGGCGGACGCGTTACCTCTAGGCCATCACTCCATATATATATATATGAATGTATGTATAGTCATTCTGATAGTGACGATAAACCAAGGTCCCGTGTGTATAGCAGGCACTTGAACGCACATTTAAAAAAAAAAATTAAATCCACGGTCATAAAAGTGTTGTCCCTGGCACCATTCCATGGAAAAATCCACTTTGATGGAAAAACACAAAATACACGTGCAGGTTGAAAAAAGAGGGTGGGGAAATATATATATGTGTGTGTGTGTGTGTGTGTGTGTGTGTGTGTGTGTGTGTGTGTGTGTGTGTGTGTGTGTGTGTGTGTGTGTGTGTGTGTGTGTGTGTGTGTGTGTGTGTGTGTGTGTGTTCGCGGCGCTGCACTGTGACGACTCACTCTGAGCAGCTCGAATTTCACACAGAGAAGTCTGTCGTGACAAAAGAGCAATACAATACTATACAATCAATACAATGTAATACAATACAATAATGCCCCCTCCTGCCGTGTGTGTGTGTGTGTGTGTGTCTGTGTGTCTGTGTGTCTGTGTGCCTGTGTGTGCGTGTATGCATGGCTGAAGTGTGTGTGAGTATGCGCACACACACACACACACACACACACACATATTACGCAAGCCCTCATAATCCGGATACATCAATCTTCTTGTTCCCTCCAAAACACAAAAAACATCTCCAGAGACAGGAAGTTCCGTCACAACACGAAACAAGAGCGTTACCTTCCGACACTCCCTCCCCCCCCCCCCCTCCCCCCCTTTAGAGACGAAGTAAGGGGATAAATTTGTCATAACCACAACCCTAAACAAAAAAAAAAGCTGGCATTAATTCACGGTGTCAACCTGTCGCTGAACTTTTTTCTCTGTGTGTGTGTGTGTGTTAAATTCTCTTCGCGATTTATCTGCTGGTGACAAGGTCATCCACAGCATTAGACAACAAGCGGATGTGGAAGTACTCTTGGTGACGAGGGTCGCATGTTGCGGTGTGTGTGTGGGGGGGGGGAGGGAAGGGCGGAGGGGGGGGGTGCTGGGGGAGAGGGGGGGGTGAGGGGGGCGAAAGAGGAAGTGTCCAAAATGAGAGACGGAGCCAGCGAAAGGAAAAGGGATTCTGGGTTTTTGCACAGACACTGCGCTTGCAAACAAGCCAGTAAAGTCCCTTGACTTAAATGTGCACAGATGTAAAAAAAAAAAATTTTTAAACCAAAAAAAACCCGAATCAAATCGTGGTTATCAAAAGCAGCATGCCAGTCTTGAGAAAAACAAACCATTCTTCAAAAGCTCCAGTCTTGAGAAAAACAAACCATTCAAAAGCGCCAGTCTTGAGAAAAACAAACCATTCTTCAAAAGCAGCATGCCAGTCTGGAGAAAAACAAACCATTCTTCAAAAGCTCCAGTCTTGAGAAAAACAAACCATTCTTCAAAAGCAGCATGCCAGTCTTGAGAAAAGCAAAACCCATTCTTCAAAAGCAGCATGCTAGTCTTGAGAAAAACAAACCATTCTTCAAAAGCAGCATGCTAGTCTTGAGAAAAGCAAAACCATTCTTCAAAAGCAGCATGCCAGTATTGAGAAAAGCAAACCATTCTTCAAAAGCAGCATGCCAGTCTTGAGAAAAGCAAAACCATTCTTCAAAAGCAGCATGCTAGTCTTGAGAAAAGCAAAACCATTCTTCAAAAGCAGCATGCCAGTCTTGAGAAAAGCAAAACCCATTCTTCAAAAGCAGCATGCTAGTCTTGAGAAAAACAAACCATTCTTCAAAAGCAGCATGCTAGTCTTGAGAAAAGCAAAACCGTTCTTCAAAAGCAGCATGCCAGTCTTGAGAAAAACAAACCATCATTCAAAAGCTCCAGTCTTGAGAAAAGCAACACCGTTTACTTTAAAAAGCAGCATGCCAGTCTTGAGAAAAGCAAAACCATTCTTCAAAAGCAGCATGCCAGTCTTGAGAAAAACAAAACCATTCTTCAAAAGCAGCATGCCAGTCTTGAGAAAAACAAACCATACTTCAAAAGCAGCATGCCAGTCTTGAGAAAAACAAAACCGTTCTTCAAAAGCAGCATGCCAGTCTTGAGAAAAGCAAAACCATTCTTCAAAAGCTCCAGTCTGGAGAAAAGCAAAACCATTCTTCCATTCTTCAAAAGCAG
>NC_134896.1:17727401-17732401 GCF_041734735.1 Babylonia areolata | reverse complement strand
AGCTGAGCGTCTTAACCATTCTGCCACCGACCTTCCACCTGACGAAGGCACAACAGTCAAGGGGTTAACGAGCCACACCCACAGCGGGGGGTGGGGGGGGGGGGGGAGTTGTTATAGGGACCGGAAGCACGAACACGCAGCGTGCCGAAGCGCCAGGTGGGCAATAAAAGGCCGTTATGATTAGTTTGGCGCGAGAGGACTCGTGTCTGCCAAGATTAGACGAGCTTGGGAAAGATGATGAGAAGGGGAGCACTGAGGGGGAGAAAAAAAAAAAAAGCAGAATACACGTTGAGAAACGCGGCACCATAAAGATAGACAATGAAGCCTGGGACGAAATGGCTGCCAAGGTGCGTTCACTGAATAGCAAACAAACTTTGATTCACTGAGAAAGAATTAACGATGGAAATTTATTTTTTAAATAGTTGAGGGAGAAAAAGGCCGGTGTGAAAAACGATGATTTCGTGTGTGCGTGCGTGCGTGCGTGTGTGTGTGTGTGTGCGTGCGTGCGTGTGTGTTTGTGTGCATGCGTGCGTGTTTGCATGTATGGGGGTATGAAGCGTGGTGTCTGTGTGTATAAGTGTGCATGTGTGTGTGGGGAGGGTGGGGGTGGAGTGGGGGGAAGCGGTGTGTGTGTGTGTGTGTGTGTGCATGTATGTGTGTGTTTGTGTGCGTGCGTGCGTGTATGCATGTGTGGGGGTATGAAGCGTGGTGTCTGTGTGTATAAGTGTGCACGTGTGTCTGGGGAGGTTGGAGGTGGTGGGGGAAAGGGGCGTGCGCGCGCGCGCGTGTGTGTGTGTGTGTGTGTTGTGCGTGAATGCGTGTGCGCAGCAGTTAAGCACTAAAAAAAAAAAGGGTCCGCATTGATCAACTTCGCGAAACAATTCGCACTGAGAGCATCAAATTGGGGAAGGGGCAGGAGGGACGGGCAGTAAAAGAACTGTGGAAATGGCAAACGCATGAACAGACCATCAAGACAGCGTCGACAATATCGAAACGAAATGGATGACCCGGTGGGTTCTCTAAATGGCAAACAAACAGTTGTGAATTAAAAGAGACGAATAAAATTAAAAAAATAAGCGACTGCGGTAGTAAAGGTTGTCTGTTTCTTTCTCTGTGTGTGTGTGTGTGTGTGTGTGTGTGTGTGTGTGTGTGTGTGTGTGTGTGTGTGTGTGTGTGTATGTGTGTGCGTTGTGTGTGTGTGTGTTTGTGTGTGTGTGTGTGTGGCTGTGTGTGTGCGTGTCTGTGTGTGTTTGTGGGTGGGTGGGTGTGCATGCGTGCGTGCGTGCGTGCGAGCGAGCGAGAGTGTGTGTGTGTGTGTGCAAGAATATGCGTGTGCCCAGTGTTCTGTTGATGACTAACAAAAAAATAACATGAAATAGAAAGAGAAAAACGAAAAAAAAACAACAGCTGCAAACAACAACGACAACCACTACCACCAAAAGCAACAACAACAACGACTTCAGCAATGACGACAACAACGACATTCAGACTGAACAGCTTCAATCCTTTAAAAAAGGTACGACCAAAGAACCAAAACGGAATAAAGTCCATCTGAGTTTCAGTTTCAGTTTCAGTAGCTCAAGGAGGCGTCACTGCGTTCGGACAAATCCATATACGCTACACCACATCTGCCAAGCAGATGCCTGACCAGCAGCGTAACCCAACGCGCTTAGTCAGGCCTTGATATCTGAGAGGTTGTGGATTACATCCTCATTGTAGTGACTTGCTACAGCTGTCTGGTGGCTTAGGTTTGATGGTTTTGGCGATGCATGCATAATATATATATATATATATATATATATACTCGGTAACTAGTACTCCCTCTCTCTCCCTCCCTCTCTATATATCTATTACACACACACACACACACACACACACACACTCCTATCTTCATACGGCAAACACACACACACGCACGCACACACACACACACACACACACACACACACACACACACACACACACACACACACACACACACAGATGGTGAAAATGACCCGACAGAGATAAAATGTACAGAGAGATCTATGTGGGACACACCTGCCTGGCCCATTAGCAACATAATCATCGCACGTACCACCGCTCGCTGGAATCGATACACATAGCCAGGCAGATGGCACTTGGGGCAGCAGGGGCCGAGCGGCAATGTAATGCGCATAACTGACTGGGTAGGGACTGTCCACGGGTTTGAGTCCCGCATGTACGGACCGGGGATTTTTACTTCCCCCCGCCCAGCTCTCTCTCTCTCTCTCTCTCTCTCTCTCTCCCTCTCTCTCTCTGAAGAGCTTGACTAGTGGGGTGGGTACTAGTATTTTTGGATGAGACGATAGACTTCAGGTCTTGTGTGCAGCATGTGAAATTAATGCACGTAAAAGAATCCGTGGCAAGGAAAGGGTTGTCCCTGGTTTAAAACACACACACACACACACACACACACACACACACACACATTGATAGTAAAACAAAGAATAATAACAATACTACATTAATAATAATATGCAGGCTTATATAGCGCACTACCCCATACAACACAATACAATATAAGACAGCTCACACAGCCCAGCCCTGCATGCAATACCTACACTGTACCTCCCAGCAGCAGGCAGACAGAATAACAAAGGATGCTATATATGTCAACTCTACAACGTCAATCTCATGCAGGTCTGTAGTCACACAATAGTCTGCAGTATAGCTGACTGTGCAAGCTGTTGTAATCTGACGACACTCTCTCGTGTCTGCTTACGAAACTAACTAAATACACGGCTGCAGTTTTGAATGTCCGTTTCTCAACGATTAGTTGAAATTCGATAGTATCTCGGTGCTCCTCGTATTGAAACCGTGTGTTTAAATACTTTTATAACTGTTTAAAACTGGGAAGGAAAAAAAAAACCTGCCTCTCTGCTGAACATGCAATAAATTGTCTGCTGAACATGCAATAAACTTCCTAAAGCTGCCTGTCTGTGTTACTTGCTTTGATCTCTGTGTGTGTGTGTGTGTGTGTGTGTGTGTGTGTGTGTGTGTGTGTGTGTGTGTGTGTGTGTGTGTGTGTGTGTGTGTGTGTTGAAACCGTCAGTGTTTATACTTTTATAATTGTTAAAAACTGGCACATAAAAACACAGAAAATCCTCCCTATCTGCTGAACATGCTGTTAACTTCATACAGCTCTCTGTCTGTTTAACTCTCTCTCTCTCTCTCTCTCTCTCTCTCTCTCTCTCTCTCTCTCTAACCTGATCTCAGTTGAATCTGGCGAAACATTCTCAAATTGCATTTTGAACTGACTGACTGCAGTGAACTTTTTCCTGTTGTGTGCCTAACTTGCTAAAGACACACTGATGCGCCTGCTAAATTCATGGCTGTTGTCACGTGTGTGCGTGTGCTTGAAATTTCCAGTAATATAGACCAACAAGGAATTGGATAAGACTTTTCTAACGTCTGCCAAACGGCTGGTAATTCAATTCCAGCATGCCTGCTCGAGTAGGCGAAGTTCTTTAATAATCTGGTTTGCTGTTCCCCCCGTCTGTTTGAGTGTCTGAAACTTTCCTTGTGTTTGCCTAATCTCTTTGTCTGTCTCTCGATGTATGTATGTGTGTGTGTGTGTGTGTGTGTGTGTGTGTGTGTGTGTGTGTGTGTGTGTGCGTGTGTGTGTGTCAGTGTGTTCGTACTACGTTCGTAGGCCTACGTGCGTGTGCACGTGTATGTGTCCGACGTGTGCCATGTATGAGTTTGTTCTTCTTTTTCCTTCCCCAGTTTCTTTCCCTCCCTTTCACCCCGTCCTTTATCTTCTTTCTTTCTTTCCAGTCACGCGCCCACATCCCATTTCCACGAATCTAGCGGCCAGAAAC
Source organism: Babylonia areolata (assembly GCF_041734735.1). NCBI lineage: Eukaryota > Metazoa > Mollusca > Gastropoda > Neogastropoda > Buccinidae > Babylonia > Babylonia areolata. The sequence goes on along the minus strand of NC_134896.1, from coordinate 17,728,559 downwards.
ACTGAGCAGCACTCCACACCACCCACCCTAACCCACCCTCCCTCCACACCCATTCCATAAGTGTGTGTGTGTGTGTGTGTGTGTGTGTGTGTGTGTGTGTGTGTGTGTGTGTGTGTGTGTGTGTGTGCTGAAATAAGTGAATGTGTACGTGACTAAATCATCTTGCACTGAATAGACAATAAACCCAGAAGGAGGAGGAGAAGTAGAAGATGATGATCAAAACAACAACAACAACAGCAGCAGCAGCAGCAGCAACAACAACAACAACACCAGCAGCATCAACAGCAATAACAACAACAACAGCAGCAGCAGCAACAACAACAAGAACTACACACACACACACACACACACACACACACACACACACACACACAATCTCTCTCTCCCTCTCTCTCTCTCTCACTAGAAGCGAGTGCCAGTGACGTGACGACTACATACGTGGAAACTATTGATCTTGAATCACACAGGAGGGAAGCAGGATTGGAGTAGAGGGAGAGGGGAGGCGGGGGGGGGGGGGGGGAGACAGGAACATACATACATACATACACACATGCATACATACATATACAGACCCCTCCTCCCCATCCCCACTGCTGCCTCCAACAATACCTCCGATCTCCTATAATCTTCCTCATTCCTTCCACCCCCACCCCCACCCCCCCCCACCCCCCCCCCCCCCACACACACACACAAACACACACTCATCTCTCTCCATTCACCTCTTCTCCTCCAGTACTACTATATCCTCAACCCCTCCTCTCCCATTACCACCATCCCCTCCTCCACACCTCGCCCTGTCGATTCCAAACCTTCTTCTCAGTTAAAACCACCAAACCTTTCTTCTTCTTCTTCTTCTTCTTCTTGTTCCCTTCCCACCTCTCTCTCTCTCTCTCTCTCTCTCTCTCTCTCTCTCTCTCTCTCTCTCTCTCTCTCTCTCTCTACAATGGTGTCATACGTAATCTCGCATTGTATTTACACAGAGCTTTTAAGTTAAGAGAAACGGTATTATCATGATTTCTTTAACTAATTATGAAAATGGTGAATGTTTACTGATGGTTATGGTGACATCTGCAGATTGTATTATCGCCCTTCATTCATATGGGGCAATGGCCTTGAGTGAATAAATCATCTCAGTCTCAGTCTCTCTCTCTAACTTCT